>NW_008690608.1:8654-16450 GCF_000695815.1 Acanthisitta chloris | reverse complement strand
TCTAATATAAAGCAGTGCTTTGACTAGAATTGGGTGCACATTATGGGGGACTGAAAGCAGGCAGGGATGGGGACTGTGGGTAGTGACTGTGCCAAAGCACAGAGAAACATGAGCAGAGCCCTGGTTGCAAGAGCTCCTTGAGTCAAACATTGCTGCTTAAGAAAGGCTCTAGAAGGACATATCCAACCATGGACAAGCCATGCATAAGTCCAGCAACTTGCGCTTGTTCCCTGTGCTGCTTGTTCTAACTCCCATCCCTGGAGCTGCCCCAGTTGTGGGCTTTGGTCCCAGACTGGGTATTCCTCTCCCTGTCATCTCTACATTCTCAGTGCTAGGATTTTCTGTTTTAAATCCAGAATATTGAGAGGAAAACAGTATTCCCTGGTTATGAAATGGAATAAGTCAAACATATCTTTAAATAGCTGCATGTATTTCTGACAAGAGAATCTGAGACTGTAGGGACAGATCAGAGTAAAGTGTAGCAAATAATGAGCATCCACAGTAACCAAACTGAGTATGGCCACCCCAATCGTTATATTTTAAAACTAAGCAGTACAGGTCAGTGGATGTATTTTGGTAAGGATTAAGAGACATGGAGGAATTGATTTTCCAGAAATACTGAACTAGGAAACATTGCTTAGCTGTTCACAATGCACATTTTTTTCCTAAAGTTAGCCAAATATATAGTTTTGAGGATGTACTTCCAGTATGCTGTGAGCTCAGGAATCTGCCTTCAACAATTTCATTCCCTTATAGGAACATGCCAGGAATGTTTTCTTCTCTTAGCATGTCTATATATGTGTGCATGTGTGTTCATCTGTATATCTGTGTGTGTGTCCCATTATTAATAGTGAGCATTAAGTGTAGGCATCAGGGATGAAATGGACTGTAAAATTTCCATGCCATCTGCCCAAACAGCAGACTGGCTTCAAAAGAATGCTCAGATGCTTATGAAAGCTAGACTGAATTATGATGATGATGACGTCTCTATGTGAGGGAAAACACTCATTTCTCAACTGACAAACTTTTTTTGAAATTTTTGCTGTCTGATACGCTGTCTTTCAGATTTGTGATTCCAGTTTTCTACTTTGTTAAAAGAGCAGCATGTAGATTGAGCAAAACAAAGTTAGTGGTGTGACAGAATGTTTTGATATGTTGCCCTAAATCAAGAAGAGGTTTCTCACCCCTCCATGGAAGAGAACTGCTTGTCAGCATGAGCTGAGTGACCCAAGTTTTGGTGATCGCAGCTGTGTCACTGAGGTTGCTCTTCCACAGGAACCATGGGATGAAAGCAACCAGGGGCAGGGTTAGGATGGCAAATTTGTAGATGAAAGAATACAAATTTGGTTACTGTGTTGGTTATGCTATTAGTCAAGTTCAGCCAATTGCATTTATGTTGAGCAATACCCAGAGAGTGCTGGAGCCAGTGGGAGTTTTGCCATCAGTTTCCCTGGGGGGTAGGATTTTACTCATTGTTTAAATTAGACATGTCTTCATGAGAGCATATGGGAGCAAGTGCAAAGGTTTTGAATTGAAGAAGCCAGTAAGCAGCTTCATGTGCTTACGTTGTTATGCAGGTAAAAGCTGAGACAGCAAAACCCATCTGCTAGGCCTTCACCACATCTCTGTAAAACCCATGTTAGAGCATTCTTTTCTATTTTATTTATGGCCCTGGCTGCCTGAGTGAGTGCATCTGGAGCTCAGATGCCTGATGCCCTTATTGTAAATTAGTTAGCTTGAAAAACTCCACAGCTGTCTCAGATCTTTGGTGTGGAAATGCCAGGCTCTGTATTTGAGGTGCTTTTGTGTGTCCATATGTTTTTTACGTGAAAAGGCTCTTGGACTTTATGCATAAACGTTGTTCTCTGTCTCTCCTTTTTTTTTTTTTCCCTCCCTCTTTTGTTACAGACTGTGGACTAGCATTGAATATTCAGGGATTAGGGATATAGATTTTAAACAGAGCCTTAATGCAAGGACAAATATTCTAGTGGGAATACTAATGCAAATACTCTGCTTTGGGGTCAAAATGCATTAAACAGCTGCTTGCATGCTAAATATGCTTTTAAAATCAATACAGACTGGCAATTATAAAATTTATAAATAGAGATTGTGCTCAGTGAGAGCCAAAGAGACTTAAAGTACTTCACTGACCCCCTTTGTTATAAATCCTAGAACAGTATGTACCAGTGCTAGAGAGAGGTGCATCCATGAATGCCTGGGGTCAAAATGCATTAAACAGCTGCTTGCATGCTAAATATGCTTTTAAAATCAATACAGACTGGCAATTATAAAATTTATAAATAGAGATTGTGCTCAGTGAGAGCCAAAGAGACTTAAAGTACTTCACTGACCCCCTTTGTTATAAATCCTAGAACAGTATGTACCAGTGCTAGAGAGAGGTGCATCCATGAATGCCTTTCTGCAGGGCTCCCCAGATCCTTTTTTCTGCTGAAACTTACTTCAAACAGGATTTGTCCATAAACTTCCTGGAGGTCTATGGGAACTAGACTTAAGAGCACTAGGAATTAGATGCCTTGACATGAGTAAACTACTGTTATCATCAGTTCCTCTGATTACACTGCTATGGAAGATAGCCTATTGCTATTTTGAATAAATCTACATTAAAAGAAATGGAGTGAAGTGGTTGCACAAACAAGTAGTAACAGGACATATATTTGGGCCAGATATGCAGTAACTCAGCCCAGTGGGAGTCCAGCTGTAAAAACTGGCAGCTTGGATGGGTCAGCCTCTGAACCTGGGTTACATAATAACAACGTTGCCGTGTCAAAGCTGTGGTGCAGCTTTAATTGCCACATACCTGCTATTTATCATCAAGCTATGTGTGTATTAAAGGAAGGCTTGATGGATTTAAATTAAATACAATGAAACAAATATTTCATTTCTGAAATAAATATATTATCTTACCATTGCTGTACATTTGCCTTATGGGTTCTTTAGCCTGACTCCTCATCACTGCTGAGTCCTGGTCTCTGAAATGGAAATAAGTGTCATTTGCAGTATAGAAGTGCAGTAGCATCTGTATAATACTTACATCATTCAAGTTCCCATTGTGGACCACATTTATTACCTGTGCACTTCATATGACCTATTGCCTCTATTGCCACTGTCTCATTTTATGGTAATCCCTTAAAAAGTTTCCACTAAATTGAGGTCCTTTGCTTTAGGTGCTACATGCTTGCAGCTGCTGCAAGCATTTGACAGTCTTAATCTATATTTATTAAGCTCTATTATAGTATGGGGCAAAAGAGCAAGACTTCAGTGCAGAGCTGTGTAGCACTGTGCTCTGCAGCATGCAACTATTCATTGCTGCCTTCATTCTGTGCTGGCCCCATAGCTCTTCCTTTTGTCTGCTCTTTGCTTTCTACTACTTCAGACATTTCTTTCCAACCTCACAGCTTTTTCTGGTTTGCCACTCCTAAGTGTGCTCTTGAAGACATCTCTGCACTAAAAGTCGTTCCCAGGGTTATTCTGCAAGCTGGTTTTGGGGACTGTGTTGTGTGTATGGATCCCATTTGCCACTTGGAAGACAGTGATTGGGTCCCACTCTTCAGCTATAGGAAATAGGAAGAACTGCAGCTGCTGTTTGTGGGAGATATAATTTTGGATTGTTTCAGAATGAGGTGGCCTCTCTAACTTTAGCCTTGCTCTCAGTAATGCTTGTGGTTGTAACCACATACAGCAGTTTGTGTTTTGAATGTTAGAGGACAATTCCCTCTGAGAACATAGCTGCTGTTGACACAAATGCCAAGATTTTGAGATGTCTGCATTCATACATGGCCATTAAAGCTAGTCAGACAGCAAGATGTGTCAGACCCCTCTCCAAGGGCTAGTCCTTACTGAAATTAATGCTCTGTGAGCCCCTGAGACAGTGTCAGGGGTGTTAACCAGGGTGCCTTTGCATACCCCTGCTTTTCATCCCTAAAATGCACAGATCTCTCTTAAACAAGCACCACTGGCTTGTATCTGCTTCTGCCATGCTTGGCTATTTCTCAGAAATGCTTTAAGAAGACAAAATGCTAAAGGGAGGGAGCATTTTTCCAAGCTTGTGGTACATACTTTCCCACAGACGGTGGGATGCACCGTGCAGCCTTCTTGGCTTCTGCTGCTGTCACCGTGCTGAGGCTGCTCCCCTCTCAATTATGTGCTCCATGATGACCAATTTAAGGAGAGGGCGAAGGGGAGTCACCGAAAAAAGCAGGACTGGGGAGTGATATGAAGCCACTTAATGTTCTTCCATCGCAAGGGGAAGGTGGAAAACGCTTGTGAGTGTGTCCAGAAGGTGGCACCTGCAGCCCGACCCTGCCGGCTGCTCTCCGCCGCCCCGGCTGGAAACAGCCTCGCTAATCCGAACTCTCAGCCTCCTTAGAGGCTTCTCAACCCTTTAAACCTGCAGCCAAGCCTATGCCCTCACTGCCTTGTTCCAGGCCTCTGAGCCCACGGGTGACAGGCGTGGGGGATGACCTATAAGCATCGGTGCGACTGTGGTCCTGCAACTTGAGTAATCAGCTAAATCCCGGGAGGAGCAGAAAGTCCAAGCAGCAGGATCTTTACCTCCCCATTACAAAATTTGTTTTGCTGTTGAAGTTTAGAAAAGTCTGTCTCGAGACACTATTCAGGGTTTTTTTTTTAAAGGATGTCTTGCAACAGCTGCTGTGTGGGCAATGCCACTCTCTTAGGAGATGTGTGTATATTGATGCAAGTAGCTGAGTTACTGGCTGGCACATGCTGGCAAGTGTTTCTCAGGTGTCACAATTCCAAGTACTAGAAAAAGAAATGGTACTTTATCTTCTCTGTTTTGGAGAAATCTCCATGAATGTGAGGTAGACCTGGGGCACAGTTATGGCACAGCGATCCAGGACTTTCAGCCAAAGCATGGTGTGAGGAGACACTTGGTGCTGGAAGGCCCTCAGCTCAGCACCCCTGAGAAGTGAGACCATTTGCTGCAAAGGAGAGTGGATTGAATTTTCAAGCACGCATGAGGAGTCAGATGAGTTAGACTTTTCTGCAAGAATGATTCTGACTGTTACATTTCCTTTCTTGAGATAGAAGATAGCTTTCTTAATTTAGGCAATGCTTTTCCAGCCTCAGAAACCACAGGGATCCATGTGAAATTTTGGAGATATCCTGCTCTCCATATTTGTCAGTCTATCCCCATTTTCCCTTACTAGCATTGTTGTTCGTGGTTACAAAACAAAACCAAAAAAACCACCATATTTTTTTTCCTTCTTTTCTTCACCCCATCTCACCTCAGCAGGAGCCAAAACCAGGCTCCTGTGCCCACCAGGCAGAGCCAACTGCTGTGGTGGAAAGGGGAAGGCAGGCACCAGGCCAGCTCCCCGCTGCGATGCCACTGCTAGTCCTCATCCCCCAGCGCTGCCCTCTGTTCCCTCTGTGGCCGTTCAGTCGTGAACACTTAGCAAGTAGGAGGAGATACTTGAGGGAAAGCAGTGGGCTGCCTACTGATCATGTTGGTCGCTTCTGCAAAAAGAAAACCCCAACAAAACAACATCCAAAATAACCCCCAAACTCACAAAACTGTCTTCTGTGCTGGTTCTTAGGCACTATTAGTTTTCATCTAGTGGCATGAAATTGAAAAGCTGGCTGGAATAAACTCCTGCTATCTGGGCCCAGTGTGTTTACTGTGTGCCTTCAGTTTAACAGTGTCCTGAAAAGACCCTTCTTCTTTATAGCTATGCACTGAGTAGTTAGAAGTAATGGTTTTAAAATACAAATAATTAATTCCACATAATTTTTAAAAAGGTTTTACCACTAAGGAGGAAACATGTAGGTTGAAAATAAGGAGTAGAGGAGAAATTATTCAAAGCTGTGCAGTTGACTGTGCTGGAACAGCCTCCTTTTTCCCAGGTGCTTATCTGCTGTTGATGGCTCTTGGCATTGTGCATATGCAGGAAGGCAGAACATGCAGCTGGACAAGAGGGCTGCATAGAGAGAGATTTTTGACCTTGCAGAAGCCTCAGATCTTGCTGTTTCTTTTTATTTCCTCCCATGTCCTTTGTTTCTTATACAGTTCCCTTGCTAGATATAGCTGGGGGCTGGGCCTCTTGATTTTTTTTTTGTGTTTGATTTGGTTTTGGTTTTTGATGTTGTTGTCTTACACCACTTTATCACCTGCTCTCTGCAAGGCAAACTGGAGGGCTGCTTCCCTTCTGTAGCAGCTGTGCTGGAGGACTGCTGATGAGGAACAAAATGGGAGCTACTGAGCAATCATTTGAAGGCTGGCTATTAAAAGGAAAAAAGCCAGCTAATTAGAGTTTAGAGGAAGAGGCAACATTTTGTACAAAAACACCAGAAGGTAGGCCCTCCAAATCCCATACACTCCCTGTAAATAGCTATAATTAACCCCACAGTATTCAATTTATTAATTAAAATTTAATTAATATTTTCTGTCCTTGACAATCATCATAGAGGCGGCCAGGAAAACATAGTGGCAGCTAGATTTCCACAGAGCAGCAGTGACATTCAAGAGGGCAGAGGTGCAGGAGACTAATCTCAGTCTCCCTGTCATACCTGTGATAATCCAGAGCTTAAAAATCTTGGTCACTGGATTTCTGGGAAAGGAGGAGAGGACATGAGACAGTCCAAGCCCCAGTGTTCTCTTGCACTCTTCCAGACATCACCCTACAAATGCAGCCCTAACCTAGATTAGGCAAAATTGTGAGAGTGTGAAAAAAAAGTATGTCATCATTAGTTACTTGACCACGTCAACTGAGGGCTGCTGTACAGCACTGTGTTTCACTTGGTTTTGATGTTCTGCTTGGTGCTTTGTCTCAGTAGAGTGAGATACCTCTCCTGAACTTCATGGACCAAATCAAAGTAGAACACCTATTGCTGAAAATTGCTGTGTCTCTACTAGTAGCTTGGTGCACTCCTGTTCTTCTCTAAGTACGGGTTTCCTGGTCATTCATACTAGCCATGGTCAGTATGTCAGACACCCGTCAGTGTCTGAACTCTCTTCTGGAACAGATCCATTGGTATCCCCAAGGGGAAATGTGAGTGTCTCAACTGTGTAGATAGCTCCAGGGTTTGCTCCAAACAGATAGGATAGATGTGGAAGACTGAATGTACTTCCTTAAGACACTGAATGTATTTTCTTCAACAAGGACAGTGCTTCATCATTAATCAAGGTTAGGCAATAGGATAATTTGTGCCCTCACCAATCCTTTCTGTATAGAATGCAACAATTTCTTTTCTGGCATTGTGTTTTTGACACAGCGGTGCTCTGCTGGCCTGCAGCATACACCTGCTAGTACTCTCCATACTTTGGACTGAAAAAAACCACCAAGCCCATAAACAGAGAATAGTGACTGAGGGCTACAGAGTCATGAGAAGGGACGTGAGCTGAGCACTATGCAGCATGGCTGCAGCCAGCCCACTCAGTAGTGACCAAACCCTTAACAATGTGGTCATGAGTCTTCCTGCAAAAAGTGGCCTGTGGGCAAGGGTCTGCAGTACAGGCCTGGTGAGAATGGCCATGAGGTGAAGAAGGTCTTTTATTCTCCATTTAACAGAAGTGTGCACACTGACTCACTAAGAGAATGTGCTTGGAGCATGTTGAAACCACATCTTCCAGGTCACAGGGGAAAAAGCTTTCAGGACAGAACGGTTAAAAGAAAATGGGAGAGGAGGTGGGATACAAGGAGTATCATCAGAGACATCTTGTCTTCTCTCCACTCCTCTGGATGAAACAAAGGGGTTAGGCAGGTTTTTTATATACCTGGTGGTTCAGACCTCTCTGGTAGTGAAGTGGCATGCCA
>NW_008690608.1:0-8617 GCF_000695815.1 Acanthisitta chloris | reverse complement strand
CAGAGGTGTTTCTGAGCACACCCAGAAGCAGAATAGGAGGTTTCTAGTGAACATCAACATTAGAAATGATGAGTGTCACAATTTGGCATCTCTTTGGCCTCCAGTCTTTGGTGCATAACTGCAATTTTAAGACCATCAGAGACTCTGCTCTTATGATCTCTCCTATGGCCACACAAGAAACCAGCCTCAGGCCCATCAGACCATGAATGACATCTCCCACCAGGTGTGTGCTCCCAGGTACGGCAATGTGGGACTAGAATGAACAAGTTCTCTACCTTTGTGTGAAAAAGAAGTGCCTCTGATGCCCTGCAAAGGTGCTCACACAGGGCTGTCTCCATTCTGCCAGCAGCACGGCCGGAAGGGTGGAGATGAAGATGCCATTGCTATTGCAGTGGTTCTGTTGGCATCAGGCTGGGACACCCAATATGGCAATGCTGAGTCACAGCAGCACTTAATCTTGTGTTGCCACATGTGGTAAAGCAGGCTCAATCCATTGCTATATTGCTGGTAACTCCAGGTTGATCTCAGTAGAACTGAGGGAGATGGAGATAGATGCTGAGAATCACTGCAGCCTTCATCCATGAATGAAACTCCAAAACAGCACAGTAATTATGCAAAAAGTATTGCAACTATTGCCTGACTTTGCATGGATCATTTAGTCTTTTCTTTCCTTCTGGTTTTTTTTTTCAACCTAGTAAATAATTTTAATGATATCTTTAGAAATGTAGCTCCTGCACCTCTCAAAAATCCATCAGCTTCTCTGACTTTTATAAAAAGAAGAGTAGGGGGGAAAGAACAAATGCCAGGTAACTCACTGATAAGTTTTGAATTCTACATGCAGAACAAGAGATTCACCCAAAATGAGTTATGCTCTACTGTTAGTCATTTGTACTAACCTGCAATTAAAAGGCTCAGCATTTGTTCTCGTCACTTTCTGAAGCTTCATTTTCCACTTCCTAGGCCCTGGCCTCGGGCAGTGGATTTTTGAAGCAATCATGCTTTGGTAATTAATGTTTAAAGATTAATGTTGCAACTTTTAACACAGTGTGCTGCTGAGTAAGCATTCAGCAAAGGGAATACAAAAAATACAAGGCTTTTGCTGGAAGCTGCAGGTTTTGCAGACATTATCCTTAGAGCTCCCAGCTGCAGTACATTTGATTACCCTTTCCCCTATGCCTGGGATGGGAGAGACAGCCATGCTTAAAATAAGCAGAAGAAAAGAAATACCACATCTAATCTGTTTTTTCTTTGTGCTACTGACTCATTACCCCAGAAAGCTTGCTGGGAATGATTAACTCATACGCAGAGGGAGGAGACAAATCTTTGACAAATGGTCTGTAGCTGTTAACATGGCCAGTGCCATCTTGGATTTTTGCAGAAGGGTGGCAGGACAAGGGATGAAGTAGGAAGAGAAGAAGGGGCAAAAATGGAAAGGGGGGAGGGGCAAATTGTGGTCCTAAGTTCCCTATTTCCTGTCCCTTCATTTGTTCCCCAATCTGCCTTTTCTGTGTAGAAGCCACAGCTTCCAGCCTGTAACTAACCCAGCTGGATTTAGCCCATCCTACACAGGGTTCTGTATGTGATGCTATGTGCTCCTCAGTAGCATTATCGGAATCTCTCATTGCAGCATTTTTTGTGCTTTAGGAATTAAGTTACTGTATCACCCCTTTCTAACAGAAATCCTTAGCAACTGAAAAGGCGAGTGGGAAAATCAGCAACTTTGGCATTTCAGGCAGGGGAAAGGGCAGTCTGAATTGAGACTGCCTCCTTGCTTTAGGCAGCTGACTTGGGCATTGCAATCCTGATTCAGACCTTTTGGAAGACACACCTCATGCCTAACATTTCCCAATCGGTTGGCATGACGCAGCTGCCTCTTCGCCAGAGACTCCTAAGACAGGAAAAGTGGGAAAACACTCGTGTGGTCTCATGAGTGATTTCTGTCAAACGGGGCAGAGGGGTCACACTGTACCATGGGAGGGGTGCTGGTTTTCATGCATAGAAGACTTTCTTGATCTGACAAAGACCAGCGGCAAAATCCTAAACAGATCAACTGGAACAAGAACCGAGTACTGCTTTGGGCTAGTTTTCCCTTTCCCCCTTCCCCCCACCCCCCTTTCTTTTATGCCTATCAGAAAAAAAGAATTAAATTCCCAAATCAACATACAAATGGAGTAAACCAAGTTCGAAGCAGGTGCTTTGGGCTTTATTACTCTTAGCTGTTCTTTCTGCTCAGAAGAAATCAAACCCCAAAGTGCTCCTGGAAGAGCTCCATGTGTCTGGTTCTGCATTTAAGTGGGAAAATGGAACCTCCCAAATAATCTTTCCTTTCTGGAAGTGAAGTTCAGGCACTGAGGAAGATTAGTAAGAGACACATTCAGCACTAGGTCATACTCATTTGGGTAACAGGCAAGTTTCTGCCTGTGCTGACTTCTAGTATTCATTATGCATGTGTATTAGTGACTTCCTAAGCAGGAATCTCAGCAGAACAGTACATGAAGTATTGCCTTCTGCTTTAATAATTTCCTGTTCTTTTAGCATTGTTTATATACCATCAGCAGCATGCTGGTACATTAACTAGGTACCCAGTGCTTGGCTATCGTATTATAGCAGCATGCTGGTACATTAACTAGGTATCCAGTGCTTGGCTATCTTATTACCTATTGCCTTAGTTATCTGCCCAAATTCCTGATCCTAGAAGAATTAAACTAGTTTTTAGATGATGTTGCTGTTGAAGCAGAGTGATTTTGAATTATTTTGTTTGCTTGGTTTTTATGGCTTCTGTAAAAGTTTTCCAGTAAAGATAAAGACGTATTTATACTAAATTTAAGCCTGCTCAAAATAGGTTGCTTGTGAGGCTTTTTTCTGTTGATTTTTCACTGATCTCTTAAAAAGCAGAGGTCTGGAGTACACGTCTGTAGGATACAGGATGATTCAGTTACAATTCATGTTAAATGTGACACAGACCATTCAGCATTTTGCTAAAATGAAGCATTACCAAGTCCAATAGAAAATGCTTTGGGATTAAAACCAGTGTGTTTTTTCAAGAAATGTTTAATCCTAGACAGA
This sequence comes from Acanthisitta chloris, assembly GCF_000695815.1. Taxonomy (NCBI): domain Eukaryota; kingdom Metazoa; phylum Chordata; class Aves; order Passeriformes; family Acanthisittidae; genus Acanthisitta; species Acanthisitta chloris. The sequence continues at coordinate 5,551 of NW_008690608.1, read as the reverse complement.
TCATTCAAATGGAGTGTAATAAAGACTGTACTACAGCTAATGAAAAGATTTTGTTCGACTCAGTGGGCTCTCAAACTGGCAGAGACAATATGCTTGCCCTTGCTAACAGTGTTTAGCTTAGCTGTGTTTCCTTTCCTAGACTAGAAATTAGACTTCCTTCTTCATTGTTTGTACAGAAAGACTTAGAGTACTTAAGATCATGTGGGAACTACTGTGTTTAGAAGAAGAAGCTGTATTTGAATAAAAGATACCTCCCAACTTTGTGTTCAGCAGTTTAGCAGTGGTCAAAATCAGTCCCCACACCATGCTTTTAAGCTGGAGCCCTACAAGTGCACAGCCTGGCTTGGTGCAGTGAGGGACTGTAGGAGAACCTGCATAAATAAAGAGCAAGCAGCTGTCTCATGTGACAGCTCACACATGTGTGTGCATGTGTTCACACTGCTGAGCATGTATATTAAGCCATCCAAATTTATACACCTATGGTTGGAAATGTTTATCTTTTTTTCCCCTATGCTTCATTCCCAGCTTATTCCAAAACCTGCCCCCAGACTTAACATACTTCATTCTTACCTTGCCTTCTTTGAAGGCTTTGGACCTGAATTGGGCATTTTTATCTAGAGGACATTTTGAAAGAGTTATGACTATTGACTTTCAAGGCCATTTCCAAAGGTCCAGAACTTGACAAGAAGCAAGTAGAGCCACAAGAGCAAATTGATCATAGGCACAGTCACCCTCAGGGATGAGGGTAAAATTTTGGGGTCTGGCTTTCTCCTTGCACTACAGCATAAGTTGCAGTCTTTGTTTTGTTTTGTCTTTTGCTTTTTCTCCTCCTTACTTCTTCACTTCTAGAATTAACATGGTTAAGGTAATTTATGCTCCAAACTTCTCTTATTCTAAACCTACCAATTAACACTGTAGGTTATTCTGAAGGAAAACCTTTCTCTAAAGGTGCCACATGCTACAGTTTCTGTCCAGGAGCACAGGATATGAAGAAAAAACCTCTATTAGTGACCTTTTTGCTATGTAACCTTTCCTTAAAATGTCAGCAACTGAGCTTCCACAGAGAGAACAACAAATATCGAAAGAGGAATGTGAAGGACATTATGCAAGAAGAAAGCAAGAAAAGGGATCTGCTCAGACAAGTTTGTCAGGAAAGATGATATAATATGTACTGCAGAAAATCATAGCAGTTGACATAACTTTCTTTCTAAGTCGCTGTAGCTGCCAGCAGCTGGGAAAAACAAAATGTACAGCTGGGAATACAGCTGAGCAGACTGTTTTGTCCAGAAGAAATATAGTAGGTGTGAAGCTTGTTTTCAAAAGGTGTCATTGAAGTTTAATTGAAAAGTGTAATTTTAATTAAGGCTGAGTGACCAGTGGATGAAAGTCTTGTTTTTACTGGGGCTGTTCATGGTGATACTGTAACATTAACTCCTACAGGCTGGCAGTACTCGAGGTGCTGCTGTTGGGATTCTGTGGTATGCAGTTCTATAGCAAGCACACAGTCCCCTTCCTACAGTTCAGCAAATGTTTAACAAGATTTTTAACAGCTGTCTTGAAAATTGCCTGACTTTGTATTGACTGCTGCATGTATTTCAGCTTGATTTACCTGCATAAATGACTGTTCTCAAGCATGTGTGTTGTGCACATGTCCACATTTGCATATATACAGTTTGGGAATCTCCCTCCCTGTTATAACAGACCTGAGAGAGAGACACACACAGGGGCTTTGAGCTACTGAAGATACTGGAATTTTGTGGCAGCAGGTGGCTGGATACTGAAGAATGTCTGGATCTTCTCTGCAGGGAACTATGCTCTCTGTCAGCCTTGTAGTCTCCAAAAGGCCAAAATCTGAAGGATATCAGATATTCTTATTCCACTTCTGACAAAGTTTACTAGTTTAAAGATCTTGGCTGCAGCCTGAAATGTTTAATCTTTGAAAACACTAGTTCCTATACTTTGTGCCTCCTGGTACACATAGAGCAAAATACTGCATGTGCAGAGACTCATAAACATGAAGTGCCATTAGAAGTGCCATTTTCAGGGAGGCTAGTTCATAAAATTGGATAAATTGGCAAACAAAAAGTCCCAGCACACGGACTGTTGTGGATTTATTCATCATTACCAACAGAGGAAGAACTATATAGAAGGAATGTCTATTATTAAAATTATATTTAGTTTTAGGGCTGACATGTATGTTCTGTGACTTCCTTTTTACAAATATCATTAACACTGTTCAGGCAGCCAGCAGGTATGGTTTACTGCAAAAGAGTGTTGTTATCTTCATAAGGTTTTTGTCTGGAGAAAGCTGCAGGAGATCCCTGATGTTTTTGATGGCACAACTGTCATGTCAAAATGCAATGTACTAACTACTTACTTTGCTGCAAATTGGTTATAAGGAAAACTCAGGCAGTAGAACTGACAGTGCCAGATGTTGTCTTGGAGTGGGAGATTAAGTGACCCCATTGAATCCTCAGGAATTCTTGAATATTCTTCCTCTGTCTCTGATACATACCCACTTCTTTGCATTTTCTCTTTTGTTCTAGGTGGAGTCTGGATAAGAGCTGTCAGGAGAACTTTTTAGCTGGTTTGAGGCTACCAAGTGATAGTGATCTTGAACCACAGTTTTAGAGGAGTGGCACCAAAAAGTCTGTTGTTATGCTGAGTGCTTTACAGGACAAGTAAGACTCGGTGCTTCCTCAGCTGCCTGAAAATCAAGCCATAGATACTGATCTTCAATCCAAATACAGTAAGTCAGAAGCCTGCATTCATTGCATGACTGAGTTTAAGATATAGTTATCAGCCTATCATGCAACTGTTTGAAATGAAGCCAAGGTAAAAATCACTAGAGCTTAATGCTGTGTAGAAGACAGTAACATTGCCAGATCTCTCCCTGTTGTACTAAGACTACAGTAAATGAGGTCTTGTTAGTACATCCTAGTGCTGTACTGATGTTGGGTTGTATTTCAAGAACTTCCTAAGTTACAGCAGTGCTGGGGCTGGAAAACTGCAGTGTATCCATTGGAAATACCCTGCCCATTGCCAAAAATAGTCTTGCTTCTTGGCCATGACAAAAGCTCAAGATTTCTTTGCACAACTTCAGTTTACTTCTTAAACTGCAAAGTGCAGAAGACATCTAAGCACCTTAACAGCTAAGTGGCAGTCTAGCTTTTTTCACCAGGGTAAAAAACCCAAGGATCAGAAAGCTATGCTACCTATCAAAGTAACAACTCTACTTCCGAAGATATAGTCTCCAGAACGGTTACTGTACACCTAAAGAGACCATTCAAGGACTGCTCTGTCTGGGATATAGTATCCCTAAAGTATCCGTTAGGCTGACTGTTTCCCTAAAGATACAGTACCTTTTTGAAAACATCAATTTGGGTTTCCTTTGTGATTTGCTGGGTTCCCCTTAAGAGAGTTTCCCCCAACTAAGCCCTTGGTGGCTACAGCGCTGGGGAGCAGGAACAGTGTAGCTGGCTGCTCTCCTTTTGCACAGAGATGAATACCAGGCCTCAGTGAGCCTTCAGACTGGCATTTGATAAAACTCTGTTGCTTTGTTGTTCCCACTAAATGCTTTCTGGTGTCACAGTCATACATAAGAAACCCTTTTACATTCCTACATAACCCTCATGCACACTCTTGTCCATTTGTGGCTTGAAAAGCTCATATCAGATATAAAGCTATTTAAATCTCTCATGATTTCTTATGCTTATTCTTTTGACATCTGAGCACAGTTGCTAAAAGTCTGAGAATAATTGCTGCTCCTGTTTGAATTTCTTCCTCACTCCACCCCTAAAACAGGTGACATTTTTAGGTTCAAATTGTATAGCAGGGAGCATGTTAAACATCAAGTCTGAGAGAAATGGAAAACAACATGATGGAACTGCAGCTTTAGGTGCTGCAAACAGCACCAAATCTCCATATTAAAAGTCAACCACTTTTTTGGTTTAAAGTGTGAACAGTCCATAAAAAGCTACATGAAATCCATTTTCTGGGTGATGGAATGTATGCCTGCCTAGATTACTTCCTATTAGGTTATTAACACTTGCTGCATATGTAACTACTGGTTATTGAACAAAGGTCTTAACTCTGTACCAGAACCCTAGGACTAATTAAAACATTGCCATTAACATATAATGAGAAAGTTGTAACTTTCCCCAATAAAGTGGCTTAAACTCTTAGTCCCCTAAAGCACAATTGGCACATACTGCATCATAGTTAACAAGTGGATTTGGAAAGAAACACAGAAAAGTGCAGCTTGTTGCATAAGTCAAAAAAGTTTTCTTCTTACTTTCCCCACCAGTACTGGATATTACGTATGCTAACTAGTATTCATCTCTCAGCAAGGTATCCAAATCTTGTAGGGCCAGTTCTTTCTTCCAGTAAGACCTTTGCATCATAAAACAAGCCAGACAAAGCATGCCCAGGGGAAAAATCCATGCTTATAGGAACTTCCAAGCCAGGGTAGAGCACCATTTGCTTGCCTAGCTACTTGTTTTGGGTGAAGGAGAATGGCCTGTTAGAAAGGAATGGCCAACTTAAATGGAGAAGAACAAGTAAGACACACGAGTGTGTCTGATGGATATGAATATCTAGGACAGGAATGCAAGATGTTTTGCTCCTCATCTGTGCCAGACTTGGGCAAAGGAGCAGATCTGGTAAATTTTAGCTCTGTCAGCCAATTTTGCTATTGTGAAGATGGAGCTAGATTTACACTGAGAAAGTGTCACATGAGGAGAGTAACATTTTGGATACTATGGGTCATCATTACTAATGTTACCAATTTTGTAAAGATTTAAAAAAATACTACAAGCCCTTTATGGAGAGAATGGGAAGAGCAGTGAATAGTGCATTTTCCCCCCAAATGCTTCATTTAACAAAGATTAAATATGCATCTGAATACTATCACTGTGAGGTACATTCCTAATCTGACTTTGCCTCTATTTATAGTACTTATGGCTGCCTGCGGGAGGCTGACACAGCTGACTGGGGGCAGGATTGTGCTCGTTGGAGGGAGATTTAAACCGCCCCAGGGAGCACAAGTGAACAGGAGCAGGCAAACAGGAACAGGGCAGTTCGAGCAGGCAGGGTACAGCCACCACCTACATTATCATTTTTTTAAGCCAATCTAGACCCAGCAATGGTTTCAAAGTGAGCGAAAACTGTTGCTGCTGCTAGCGGCAGGAATGTTCTAACCCAGACAGGACCCTCCGTGCAGGACACAGCTGCTCAGTCACTGCTGCACAAAGAGCCTCGGTCTGGCGTTAGTCTCGGAGCACAGTGTGAGTCTCACCTGTGTACGGTCTGAGCAGGGGAGTGATTTGCTGTGCCTGGTGGCAGAGCTCAAGGAAGGAGTAGAGAGGTTAAGAAGCATTAGGGACAGTGAAAGGGGAATAGACTGGTGGGGTCGTACCCTTTTGAGCCCAAAAGAAATTCAGCATGAGCTGGTGAAGCTCTGCCCATCCTGCCCTCAGGCAGAGGGAGCAAACCAAGTAGATGGTGGGGAATGGAAACATGACCTTGATGGAAGAAGTAAAAGAATCCCCTC
>NW_008690607.1:683-1797 GCF_000695815.1 Acanthisitta chloris | reverse complement strand
ACCCATGTGGCGGAAATTTGTGCAGAGAGCACCAACCACACATAGCAATTCATTGGCAACATTTGTTTGGAAAGACACAGTGCCATCAGGGGGTGACATGATATAGCAACTCTGGGAGTATGAAGACAGTACCCCTGATGCCGTTGTTGCTGCTGTAAAGAAATTATGAGAGAAATTATCAGAGGAGGTCGTACAAGTGCTCCATCCTGTACCTGTATGAGCTTCTCAAGAGAGAGGATATGGAAGGTCCACACCACGGGCTGCCCTATGGTTTTGCCTGAAGAAACAAGGAGAGGATATGAGCAAGTGGGATGGACAACCTACCTCCATTCTAGAGGCAAAGGTGGGGGAATTGCAGGGAAAAAACCCCGCAAATGGGCGTTCCTACAGGAAAGTTGCTGCTCCTGTCTCTGGTAGGCAGGATAGAAGGTTTGATCATACTGCTGACCCTGAGGAGGGAACTTCTAGTGCGCTCCTACAAGAAGTTAATGGGGAACCTGAACTAGCCAAAGGGATATTCCCCACCATTTCACGTCATGCCCAGTATATAAGCAGGAAGGGGCTGATACAGGAGGATGTTCGGGGTTGCGCCACTCTGCGGGTGGTGATCAACTGTATTGTGTATCACTGATTTTGTTCTTTTTATTATCCATTAGCATAGTTCATTTTTCATAGCTCTGACTGGAGATATTGCTTATTCTACAGGTACCTGGGCTCTTTTAAAGTTCTCAGACAGTGAATGAGGCATTGAAGGGCCTAAATAATTCAAAGTAGAAGCAAAGCAACTCAAAAATAAGTTTCCACACTAGTCTTGATCTTCAGTTGCCAAACAAAAAAACCAAACAAAAACACTCCCAACATTACCCACACTCATAGAAATCAATTTCTATAATTTTTTTAAGAATTCATGCAGATACAGATATTTAAAACATTTCAACGTATGTAGATGATTACACCAAAACCTCAGTTTTACTACTTAGGACACTGATATCACTTGAATGTCTGCTACACAGACATGAGAATATTTAAATATGGTCTACATTATTAATTTTTTGTTTCCTAATTCTAAATATACCAAGTTATCTGGTAATAAGCAAGAATATACTTTCTTTTC
>NW_008690607.1:0-644 GCF_000695815.1 Acanthisitta chloris | reverse complement strand
AGAGTAATTATTACTTTGCAAAGATACCTTCAATACATCCTGTAAATAACAGCATTCTCCCATCTTAAATTCCTCACATTCTAGCAAATAGGCAAATTAAAATTTAGGAAAACATTTCCTCACCTAAATTAAGGAATATAAGTTTATGATGTGCTCCTTCCACAGAAGGTCAGAAGACTACTAGATAAATAATTCAGTGGTTTGACACCTACAGTGTCAGTTACATGCAGTACTTCATATTTCTTTGTGATGGGCCCCTCAGAGTTTTTCAAGCTTATTCATTATCTGTTTCTGATTTTCTTATATGCATTATTGCAATCAAAGCATGCAAGTTACTAATACTACTAAGACTATAAGGAAAGAGATTTTCAGAATCTCCTGCCAAGAGGCAATGCAAGACACAGGATATCATAGAATCATAGAATTTAAGGGCTGGAATGGACCTTACAGATATTCTTGTCACACCCCTCCCTGCCATGGGCAGGGACACCTCCTCACTAGATCAGGTTGCACAAGGCCTCATCCAGCCTGGCCTTGAACACTGCCAGGGTCAGGGCAGCCACCACATCCCTGGGCAACCTGTTCCAGTGTCTCACCACTCTTATAGAAGAAACTTCTTTCTAATATGTAACCTAAGCTTCCCC
>NW_008690606.1:0-432 GCF_000695815.1 Acanthisitta chloris | reverse complement strand
TGCTGCTAGAGCGAGCCATTTCCCATCGTTCCTTGAGACATACTTCTCTTCCCTCCACATCGTGCTGGCCTAAAACCTGCTGGATGCCCAGCAGGCTCATCTTGAGGGAGTTCACCTTCCTCGAGGGGCTCAAAGCCTGGCCACAGGCTACTTACAAACTTCAAATATGTGGTGTCCCCTCCCAAGATCGCATCCATCATGGCAGCACAAGCTTCTCTGTTACAGGAGTCAGAGTTTGCTATCCCCTCAGGGCTCGTGGTCGTCTTGTCTTCATGGTCAGTGTTCCTACAGGTGCTCGAAGGCATCTGGCAGCAGGGAAACGAGGGATGTCACGGCCAGTGCTCTGACAGCAGTGCTTGGCCCAGCAGCAACAGCAGGTCCAGCCCTGCCGGGGAAGTCTCTGCGTACCTGTGCTCTTCTGTGGAAGAGGTC
>NW_008690605.1:28843-34947 GCF_000695815.1 Acanthisitta chloris | reverse complement strand
TCCTCGTGTCCCGTCTCCTTCCCCCGCCCAGCGCTCTGCGCTGCTCTGCTCGGGTTTTTGGAAACGTGTCCTAGTGTGGTTCTCGGATCGCACTCCCAGACTCGGTTGTTGTTTTTTTTCCCCCTAGGGTCGTATATTAAGTGCTGTATCATTAGTTTAGGGATGGGAAGTAAGCCCTCAGCGCACAAGGGTACCTGTGTGGAGCATGCGATTTGTCAGCTAATAGATATTTATCATCGATATCTTTATTTAAGAGGTTATAGTGAAGTGTAGTGTAGACTCAACCCTCTGGAAAGTTGCATCAGCAGCCGTGGATTATGCAGTTACATATGGAGACAGAGTGGTTTCTGCCAGATTGTACTTGCCTTTCTGCTTTAAGGCTTATGTACTGTAAGTATTTTTTGTCTCTTTAAGGGTTATGTACTGTTGGTATTTTTTGTCTCTTTCCTTAGTTCCCTTCATATAGTATTCTTCATTATTTTATGTTAGTTCTTCAAAACTTTCCTGTAGGCAAAAGAATTTACTGTAGAGCAGCTTTCCTTTGCACACACACAGGCACACGCACTTCTCTTGAGAAAATGTCCTTTGTAGATTAAGTTGTAAAGAAATACGTTGTTCTGCCTTGCACCCTTGGTTCAAACGGGGCTGTGGCTAGGACTGCCACAGTACCCAGCTCTGCGGCAGAAACTGCTGAAAGCTGGATCTGGGATTTGAGGAGGGCATAGCTGAACTCCATGTTATTAATCTGTTTTCCCCTCTTGAAAATGCAGTGCTCTTACGTGGACTACTGTGTCGCCTTGATTGTTTATCTTTCTGTGTGGGCTGATGCTGCATATGAAGCACTCAGACTCACTGAAGCAATAAGGTGGGCAGAGCAATTTGTGGCTGTTCTAAGGCATGTCGTAGATACCCGTTGTCAGGCATGTGTGGATTGTCAGATAAAGAATGGTACTAACAGAACAGGATTTTATGAAGCAATTTAACAAGCACTTTCTCATAGTCTAATAGTGTGTTCCCATTCACTTCTTTTTTTCCTCCCCTTATCTGGCATGCATAACTTTGCTTGTGAAATGTGGTGGTTAAAACTTCACAGTCTCTAACGTGAAAAGGAGCACAGTTGTTTTTAGTTGACCTTTTGGTGACCAGCAGTTACAGTTGACAGACCATGCAGATATCCTGTCAGCAAGGTAGAGTTCTTGTTTCTGAAACTGTCCAGAGCATGAGGTTTCTTGTTGGATCCTGGGGCACATGCATACAGCATTTGTTTTGGTGGCTGTTCCTCTTCTCCTACTTCCTTTAGGAGCAGCTAGGAGTATTTCTCACATGAGAACTTATAGAAATCAGAAGCTGCAGATCCAGTGGTTAGAATCTTGTTCTGCTTTGATGATTGATATTCAAAAGCTGTGGGAAAAGACAGAGAAGAAGGAATGCTGAAGCAGAACTTTACTAGGAGAGACCTGGTTTTCTTGGTTGTCTAAAAGTTTTGCTTCATTTCTTTCTTAATTTTCAATACCATAAAGAAGGCTCATCTTCAAAAAGTGTGGAACTTTATTCTGTGAAATGAGGCCTTATACTTGTAGCTCAGTTTAAGGTATCCAGTTCCCCAGTCTGACATTTCTCTTTGTTTTCTTCAATACCTAGGTTGTCCCATCTGCACAAGTCAAGTGAAAGAACATGGGGTGTGAGTGTTTAGGATGCTTGCTTAGAAAGAGTATGCATGCAAACACTAGATGTTCTGTACAGGTTCAGAGTTCCATTCAACTAGAAATCATTCTGAAATCTGGAAATGTGACATTTGGAGTAATGACATAAAACATGGTCTCCACAACTGCATAGGATTTAAGTTTGTTACTTTATGAAAAGCCTTCATCTGCTAGATACAGCAAGATTATGTGGGTGGCCATGCTTCTGTTAATCTCACTTGACAAGTGTCGGGTTATTGCAATATGGAGCAGCTGGCATAGGCACGATCCATCAGAGACTCCAGATAGTGGAAAGTTCCATTAATTTATTTCTGCCGTTTTTCTTTTGTTAGGTATTATTAGAAGCACAAAAAGAACTGGTGAACTACAAAGGACTTGGTATAAGTGTTCTTGGTAAGACATAAAAAATTGTACATTTTTCAGAATTTTGATTTTTAACCGAGTTGTTTTATAAGACTTGATCTTGGTATTTTGGCTGCTTTTCTAATACCTTATTCTGGTAACATGCATGTCCAGAGAGCACTGTTTCATACTCTATTTCTGCCATTCATCAGAAGACCATAAAATGATCCCTAGTCTGATATTTAGGGATCCAAAACAAAAGACTGGAGGCAAAGATAACCAATCATATGTCAAGCATTTGTACTTTCAGGTCTTTTGGCATAGGAGTGTGTGTGTCTGTGTATATAGGCAATATATTAAAAATCCTTTATGTATTTCTGGAAAATGATCTAAGTATACACATACTATATATGGGTGTACTGTGTGCATGTGTGTGTATGTATGTGTGTGCATAGATACTGTACATAGTATCTTACATACTGTATTTCAAAATGCTTCACATGTATTTGATGTCTAGCATCCTTCCCATTGGGAAGGCAGTGCTGTCCTGCCATAAGGTGTCTTCTGTGCCATATGGGTAGCTGACTGGCTTTTCAGCCCCAGCTGAACAAAAGATTTATGCAAGGAGATGGTCAGCATTTTACAAGCCCTGTGAAACTATTTAGCTGCCAAAAGTAGAGTGTGCTGCAGTCTCTGCAGAAATTGCATTAATGTTTAAATTGGTCACTTGCACATGGAATACAGCCTATGGATTTAATAAAAGGAATTAGTATTCAGTGTTCTAAATGTTTAATTAGCATTACTTTCTGAAGAAGCCTTGTTAAAAATTAAAGAACAAAACAACCCCCTGTACCTTACTGTACACTTGCTACAACATTGGTAGCAGAGAAGATTCTTAGTGTGAGGAAAAATGAAACCTTTTTAGGGTGCAGTTTTTTTCCCCTGCAACTGTAGTTGTTCCTGGAGGTAGTTCCTGGAGGTAGTAAGGTCATGTGGGAGCCAAATGTCAATGGTCTGGATTTGCTGGTGTCTGGACAAGACTACAGCGATAAGTCTTCTGTGGGTATTTAGGAAGGCTCAGCCAAAAAAAAAAAAAAAAAAAGGAGTGGGAACTGGGAACGACAGCCTTTGGATATTTGGGGTCTGTAGTGTAAAAGGTTTAAACGTAACACGATTCTTAAATCAAATTCATGTAATACCCTCTTGTTTCATGTTATTTCTTCTTTCTGTTCTACCAAAGAAATGAGCCATCGTTCCTCTGATTTCACCAAAATTTTAAATACAACTGAAAATCTCATGCGTGAATTGCTGTAAGTGAATTATTTCCTGCTTATTTTTATTCTATGCTTCTGCTACTTGCACCAATAATGTCTAATATGGAGACCTTTTCTTGAAAGCACCTGTCTGGTTGTTTTTTCATGTGTAGGTACAGTTTTTGATAGAGTAATAATCTTGGGGAGGACACTGATCTTCTGTTGGTCTGATGCTTATGTTCTTGAATGTGACAAGGGAGTTTTATTAGGTTAAGATGCTTTTTGTATGTCTACTATACACTACTAGTTGACTTTGTTTTGAAATTTTTAATTTTTATCAGCTTCACAGAATTCATGGAGGATGTGAACTTAAAGAAATATATGAAAACAATAGAAATCATTTCTCTAGTGGTGCAGAGATGGTCTGTACATTGCTCATAACTCTGATTTTATTAACATAAGCTCTATGGATGCATGTCAGAATCCCTCATCATGAGCCCTTTTCCTGTTGGCCGTATGGCACATTTTTTAAAGTTTGGAATAAGTATATAAAGTATTAGAATTACTGTTCTCATAGTTGTTAATAACGTTGGTCATTTAATATAAACGCTTGATCCCCTGTCACAGCCAGATTTATTGACAGAGGGATTTCAATGAATGATTTCAAAAATAATTTTTGTGACTCTGTGAGCAACTCTTTCTTGCACTTGCTCGGCACGTACAAGTTACTGTACCGCTGCACTTTTAAACTGAAGGGTCTCAAAGCTGAATTTTACTGTGGGAAATTGGTGTGTAGTTCTTAGCCTGACAGAAAAGCCATGAAGCTAGCAATAGACAAAATTAAAAGTCAGCATTAATTCTGCAGGAATGTCTTTAAAGATTGTGTGTACTATGATAGTGCAGCTACTCAGGAGTGAATTTGTTTCATGCAGTCCCCCAGGTGTGGGGGAAGGAGAGCTTGTTTTCAGAAAATTTTAATCAGTAAAATATATAACATTGCTCTTAGTACTTAAGTTGTGACTCAAGACCAGTGCTGAGGTAAATTAATGGGATTTGGTCTAACCTCTTGGCAAAGAGTCTTTTAAAATGAAAGCATTCTTCCTCAGTTGCTGTTAAATGCATAATATCAAGCAGTGTGCATCCTCTGTCGTCTTGGAGTAATATAAATGGTTATTTCTTTTGTGCAGAAATATACCAGACAACTACAAAGTTATTTTCCTTCAAGGAGGTGGATCTGCTCAGTTCAGCGCAGTCCCACTTAACCTTATTGGTTTAAAGGAGGGAAGACAGGCAGATTATGTGGTTACTGGAGGTTGGTCAGCAAAAGCAGCTAAAGAAGCAGAGAAGTATGGCAAAGTGAATATTGTCCATCCGAAACTAGGAACCTATACATGTAAGTTGATGATTACATCTGTCTGTGTGAATGCTTAGCTTTTTGACTTGCTAAAAGTGGATCCAACTTAGCTGTTGGGCTGCTGTACATTAAGTGGAGTTGAAGGCCCAGTACTCAAAAGATTGTTTGCCACATCTCTCAGTGTTCATCACTGGGACATTTGTTAGGTGGCTTAACAGTCTTCTCCAGAAAAAACACTGTGAAATGAGGCTGAGTAGATCACAGAAAATAAGTGGCAAGAAGCAAATGTGTCTAAGTAGAGAAATGGTCTGGGCTATCTTAGTTTTTTAATACTTAACTGAGTGCTTAAGCTATTCACAGGGATAATATAAAGTACTTCAGTTTCCTGTACACTCAGTAATGAGATTGCTCTAAAATTTAGAATCATGTCTGGGATTTTAACCTTCTTGGCCCTGGAGATGGGAGACCTGAATGCTGTTACCTATTTTTAAGGGTTGCTAAATACTTATCTTTCCCAGTCGTGTGTTACTGAATATACTTAAATAATTCTTGGAACAGGGGCACATAATTTCTAGTTTCTGCTCCTGGTTGTTTTGTTCACTTTTCTTCCCTCTGGTCCAAATTACAGCATTTGAACCAGGAAGAGTGGCAACAAGAAAGACAAAGCATATCTCTACTTTAGTTAGTATATTAACTGATGATTAGGGCACTGGCTTGGAACATAAGCCTCTGTCCTCTGAGGCAACAGTAAAGAATTGAACCTACAACTTTCCAGTCTGGGGGAATGTATTTACCATTTGGTAGCTGTAGATAAAGGGAGAGGTAATAAATAATGGTGGAGGCAAAAGCAACATCTTCCCCACCCCTGCTCCCTGCCCCCTCAGGGTTTTGGAAGAGAATAGAAAGGAAGAGCAACCATTTGTTCTATGCAAAACCTGTTCTGTGCTGTCAGGACGTGCCTGTATATTGCCTGTTGACAGAGGGAATCTTAGTTTTGTAAATCAGTTGCAAAGCTTAAAATGGGAGGAAGGCAGATACCCTTGTGTTTGTTCAGCTTGGGCAAGACTGAAATGCTGTTTTGGGGTTGCAGACAACCACAGCTTTAGAGAACTTTGCCAGTGAGAATTTGAATGCTTCAGTGCTTCCAAAGGCACTGAGAGAATCCATGGACCCAGTGCCTGATTTTTTCTGAAATGCTGTCTTGGACCCCTAGGACAGTAGTTTGTCACCTGGAATTGCAAACTCAGTGAAGAGTGTTTGAGAATAAGGGGGGGGGAAGTGGAAGAATTTTACAAACTTAATGATGGCTCACCAGAGAATTTTGGGAATGCGCTGATACATTATCTTCCTGGTAACGACATAATTAATACTTTATACTGCTGAATTGTTGTGGGTTTGCACTTAAGTGCCATGTTCAAGTAACTTGCATATAAAGATAATTACTTGTCTCCA
>NW_008690605.1:15657-28803 GCF_000695815.1 Acanthisitta chloris | reverse complement strand
ACCCAAGTACTTGGAATCTTAATCCAAATGCATCTTACGTTTATTACTGTGCCAATGAAACTGTTCATGGGGTGGAGTTTGACTTTGTACCTGATGTCAAAGGAGCAGTCTTGGTTTGTGATATGTCATCAAACTTTCTGTCCAGACCTGTGGATATTTCCAAGGTAAAGTATTGTACACAGTGGCTGCAGTAGGCATTTTCAAACTTGAATGCGTATAATTAGGCACTTTGAAATGTCTGGACAGCTAGAGATGCTGAGCAGTGAAATAAAAGAAACCATATTTTTCTAGTTGAGTATCTGATGATGGATAGAAATGTTGAAATTTGAGATTTCAGGGTCTAGCTGTTTTCCTTTTTTTCATAAAAACATGCTTAATTGGGTTGAAATTGTTTGTGTTAATAGCTGCCCAAGACTATTTGTCTACTGTGTGGTCTTCACTAATGCTGTAGCTAAAAGAAATATCTCCTGAACTATATGTAGTCTGTAGATAGTGTATATATGACTACGGCAGGGTTCTGTGAATCAGGATTTTAAATCCTGCCTCTTCCATGAAAAATCTGTAACTGCTTTTAATTTCATGAAGCTTCCTGTGCCTCAAAATTGTGGTGTGTGTTTCACAGAAAATACAGAGGCAGAACATAGTACTTGCCTATGTTTGTAAAGTCTGTTATGAGTGGGAGGTGTCACCAACTAGTGTAGTAGCATGTTTGACCTTCCTTGCTAGTGTGTAGCAAAAAGGAGTAATTGTCAGTACATTCATCTTGGCCTTTTCTGAGCTACCTCTTTCAAACAGGTGAATTTTATGATGCCTATTCTGAAACACCAGATGGGTTGAAAATACTGTGAACTGTGTATAAATGTATTTGTTAAGAAATTTGCTTGGGGTAGTGTGAAATTGGGTCAGGCTGCCTTGGGAGTTATTTGTGGCTATTAAATAAACATTTAGCAAATTGTTGGGAAATTTGTTGTGATTATCTTCCTCTGCTGCGTAGCTGTGAAATCAGAACTTCTCTTAACTCTTCTTTGACCTAAAACTTGCTTATATTCAGTGCATTCCCCAGTCTGTTCAGCTAAGTAGTTTGCCTCTTGTGTAACAACACTGGTGTGTTACTCGGTTGTAAGATCTGCAAGTGAATGCATGTAGCAAGTCCTTCTTTTTTGCTTCGTTTTCAAGTTTGGTGTGATTTTCGCTGGTGCTCAGAAGAATGTTGGCTGTGCTGGAGTTACTGTCGTAATAGTACGTGAGGACTTGCTGGGATTTGCACTGAAGGAATGCCCCGTCGTACTGGATTACAAAACACAGGCAGCGAATAGCTCTTTGTATAACACTCCACCATGCTACAGGTAACTCACCCTGCTGTGGGATATCCTCTGCTCAGAAAGCTGCTGCACTGCCATCTGCTGCTCTTATCTAGAAAAGCTTCGGAAGCTGAGTGTTTGCCCTCGTGTCGCTCGTATGTTGGAGTGTTTCACATGATTCCTGTGAAAACACGGGAATTATCCAGCCATGTGACTGTAGTCAGCTTTGGGTTGCCCCCTGGGACTCGGCTGTAAAGGGCATATAGTCTTTTTCAAAGTAAGTATTTATATGTCATAACTCCTTTGTAGAAGTTTCAGGATCCAATTCTGGTTTACATGAACACAGCTCTAGTTTAAATCAGTGGTGATACTTCTCTCGTTGCACATAGGTGGTTTGGCACTTAGACTTGCCATACACTAGTACAGATTTGATTTAATTTCTTCCTGAGGTTGTTCTCAGCATTCGAACCTCCCAATGCCTATGGATTTTCTTTACCAGAAAATATTAAATATTACTGTTATTAACGTTTTAAATAATTTAAAATATTACAAGACTGTGTTTTTTAAACTTTTAAAATATTTTTTGTTCAAGCTACATCCTTCAGTGCTGTCGGTCTTGAAACTGTAAAAGATCTTTTTCACAAGTCATTTTAGTCATTCTCTTTATTCTCTCGTACAGTCTTCCATATTTCTTTGGATACTGTCTCAGTTTTTGCCTTGGCATCCAGAAATAAAATTGATCTAGCTTCTTAATCATTGCTAGCAATCAAGATAAATGTCATGTAGATGGTGATTTAATGTTTGGAAGAAGCAGAACAGACTGCAGCTTGCTCTTTTAAAGTTGCTATCCGTAGCTTCTGATAGCTAGGGAAATAATGCTTTGCTACTGGAATATTTAGATGTTGAGCCAGTAGTATCATAGAATCACAGAATCAACCACGTTGGAAGAGACCTCAAAGATCGAGTCCAACCTTAATCTACCTATTCTTAATGCAAAGAATTTTTATACCTGTGTCCACTGAAATGATTATTAAAAATAAATAAATCTTAAATCCAGGTGTATTTTTTCCCAGAAGCTTTAAAAATTACTTTGACATAAATAACAAAATTAAGAATTTCTACTTTGAAAGATAAAATTACCTTTTCTCTCAGATAATTTGATAATGCAGTACTGATGTTTAATCTCAGCTCTTGCAGCTTGTTCATACATGCTGGAATTCGTAAAGCTAGGTTGCCTAGTGATGTTCAACAGATCATTAAACACCCTGTAGGCATAAAGTTCAGTGATTCCTGTTTATAAAGTCTATAACTTAATGCCATTGTTTAGTTAAATTCAGTAAAATTTGAAGTGGTACTAATTGCATCTCTGAATCTGCAGATTGTCACTACAGAGTATACTATTGCAAGGACATAGAGGCAGTTAGCTTACTCTCTCAAAAGAACATTAAATCTTGGGAGCATTTGTTTATTCCAGATTTTACAGTGCAAAACTTGTTTTCCCAAGTTGAAGCAAGAGTATGTAGTGTTGTAACGATCTGTTCTTACTGACAGCCTGTCTGCCCTGTCGACTGGGTTCACTCAGTGTCCTTAAGGCTGCTGTTGAGAATTAATCATACATTTCCAGGTTTTTGTCTTCTTTCTGAAAGTAGCTTTGTAACATAGGCAGTGTGTATGTATATTTTTTTCCCCGCAGTGATTGACAAAGCCTCTATTTCATGGTCGATCATTTTCCTGACTGCCAAGTCACACATACTGGTTTTGGGCACTGTATACTTGCATATGCCAGGTTTTAAATTCAGCCATTCATGTTTTCCAAGTGCAAAGCTATTTCCATTTGAAAAACCCAAGTTCTACTTAATCTCGGCACTTGAACACAGTGTTGTTCCTCTGGTTTGAAAAGCAAATCAAATTCTGCGGCTTTATTTTAGCCACTGCAAAGAACTGAGGAAAAAAAGAAGTGCTGTTTTAGCTGTTACTCAGTATTTGTCAGTAACCTTGACAGGGTAGTGGGAGATTAAGGGAGCTGAAAAGTTGAACTAACAGTCTTTCTCCTTTCTGATCACTGTCTTGCCAGATTTCACTTCATGCTACAGACCCACATTGGAGTACACTCCACAATCCAGGCTGTAACACAGACTGAAATGTTGGCAGGATGCACATCTGCTTGGCTTGGCTCTAACTGCCTGTTCCAGTTTAAGGAACTGGCAAAGCTTCTTAGTTCTCTTTTTTTTTTCTACTCCTTTCCTTGTTCTTGCTAATGGTTTGTTGGCAGACAGACAGGAAATATTAACTGAATTTGCAAAATCTACTGCAGCAGGATGTTAAATTAAATTAAAGTGATGCTAATGGCTTTAACCTCATGGCACTACAGAGCTTGACTCTTTGACCCTAATCTGTTTAGCTAAAATTAACAATGAATTTGCTATAAAAATCTCATTTCCAAGCTCTGAAATGCATTTCACATTTAAAATTGTTCCAGAAAAATAATTTTGAAGAACGTAAGAGAAAGATAAGAGATTTCATCTGGCTGGGTTTTGTGGATGACTCAAAGGCTGACTAAGTTCACTTATCCAAGAAGTTTTGCTCAAAGAAGTGAGGGCAAGAGGCGAATTTGGCCCTGTATATTTGTCAAGGGCATAGGCTATACTTCACTTAAATCCTTTACATTGAGGTAGTTGACAGCATGCTGTCGTTCATGTGGCAAGACTCTCTCAGAGCTGTAAGGTGCTTTGTATAAAAGGCAGTCTGTAACTTTGGTTATTCTGCAGACTTTCTGCAATGTTCAAAGATTTGGTACTGGCATCTCCTGAGAAATTTTAAGTAGCAAAGTTTAAAACAGCTTCCTGCTAGATATCTGTTAGGGAAACTTGTAGGGTAATGTTCTCTGAGCACTCCCTTGGAATCCATAATGAAGGGATTAATAAGAAGGAACTTGTTGGAAATATGCCATAAAATCTTGTGAGCAGGTTTTTATGCAAATTGTTGTAGCCATGGGAAATGCCTGAAGTTTAACAAGCTGAGTTTTGTAGCAAAAGCACAAAGGCAAAAGGCCTCAAGGATTTTTTATGTTGCACTTAGTAACTAGCTTTGAAATACTTGGTCCCCAGCGATGTGATGCCAGTAGGCTTCCAGATATCTACTTAGAACTTGAATGGTCATTAATAAGTGTGATGCATTAGTATTTGTTTTACCAAACTTCACTGTTTGTGTGGGCAAAAGGTCCTTTTAGACAAAAATGAGAGGTTTTATTTTTAACATTTGTAAAAATGCAGTTTATGGCATTACTAATGTTCGTGCGTTTGAGTTTCACCCCAGTATTTTTGCTGGAACAGCTGTGTGGGATGAACACTATTAACTTTTATGCTAAATCTGGTTCTTCTAGGACCTGACAGGCAGTTGTGTAGTCAGTGAATTGGCAGTCCATGTAGCACACCTGGAGTTGTACTTGGGAGCCCTGCAGGGTTGCAGAAAACGTGCAGGGCATGTCTGTCTGTGGTGCAAGGGGCTAAGTTTGGTCCAATAGATTTATGTAGCATTTGAATCTCAGGATACTTCATCTCTGTCCAGAAAAACCCATTTTCTGCTCACACTTGTCATAACTTGTAAAAAAGTCCAGATTTTGACTTGTTAATCTTAAGCACCCTTAAAGCAAACATAACATTTTGTTGCCAAAACATTTTGTGAACTATTAGGCAAGACTTATTTTTCCCATGTCTTTGGGGCTTTTTTTTGGGTTTTTTGGGTATTTTTTTGTCTAATCTCACTGAAAAATGTTCTTTTCTTTTGCAGTATTTATATCATGGGATTGGTACTGGAATGGATAAAGAATAACGGTGGAGCTGCAGACATGAATAAACTTAGTTTAGTCAAGTCACAAATGATTTATGACATTATAGACAAATCTAATGGATTTTATGCGTAAGTTGCTGTCCTTTTCCCCTTGGTCCCAATGTTTGTTACAAAGCCAAACATATTCATAACTTTCAAAAGTTTCATTGCAGTGTATTTTTGAAGTCACCATTTTTGAGAGCTCTGGACAGAAATTATTTGTGCAAACCATTCTCTTGGTAACTATTCAAGGATGAGTCTCAGTGCAGTTATATAAAATTACCCTGTATAGATCAGGACTGAGGCATACTAAAATCATATTCTAAACTGAATAAAATGCAGGAGCCTAGGAGAAGAGTATACAAGAACCAGATATGCAGATTCTGGTTTGTATGCTTACTGAATCTCTTGTGGAAATACAGGCCAAAACAGAGAAAGTGGGAAGTTGCAGGAAGTTGCAGAGACCGCTTTTGCTTTGTATTCTTCCTGCCACCTCTTTCAGTTGTCAAAGACTCTGCTTTTTCTGTGTCAGGCAGAGCATTTTAATTAGGTAATTGTGCTAAGTTCTGAAGCACTTTCTGAAATAAAACAGGAAGATCAGACTTAGATGAACTCAAAACAGAATACATTTTCTTGATGTACTGTTTTCTTCGGTTATTTTTGATGGCTTTCCAAAGCAGGTTTATCCCTCTGTTGCGAGGTATTTTTGAGCTCACAGAACCCAAATATGTATCATCAAAAGCTGATGTTGTAACTTGGAATAGTTTCAATATTTGCCAAGCTCAAACTAGTAATTGACTATGAAACTATAAAATATTGTCCTTCACCTTCAGTATAAATGCAACAGTTTGGGGACCTAATTAGCTTTCAAGTCAAAGTTAGGGCAAATTAAACTTGGATTTTAAATTAAAGCTGGCTGCCATCTCAATTGGCAGGGATATAGTTTCATCATAATATTTAATATATTTTGCTTATCCATTTAGTTAATGATTTGCCTTTAGCATCATCATGATCAGAATTGTGATCCGACTCTTCTGAAATCCTGAGAGTTTTTCATAAACCTCAGAAAGCAAATGAAGCCTTGCAAAAAACCATTTTGTGATGAACAGAAATCTGTTTCTGGCAAGTGGGTCTGTAAGGCAGTGAGTGGGAAATGCAATGGAGATGGGATGGTAAATAGTCAGCTGGAAAGGCAAAACAAGCTTTGCCAACTGAGCTGTATGCATCTTGCTAAGCAGTACACTTAAGACTGGTTTTTTTTGGGAGTTTTTTAATTGTACCTATGACTAAAAGGAAGACTTACCTGACCCTGCCTTCCCAGCTGTAAATGGTAACAAAATGTGGTGCCTAATCTGTGGCTTGCTTCCTTGGGTAAGCAGTGTGACGAGCCATTTAGCAAATGGAGACTTTCTTCCACAAGTGCTCTGTGCCATTTGCAGTTTGCTTTGCAAAGTCTGTGCACTAACTGAGTTACATCAGAGTGCCTAATATCAACTGGATGTTCTGAAAACTATAGAATGATTACTGTAATTCAAGTATGGGAATGCTTACAAGCATAACCCTGTTTGAACAGTGTTTTCCTGGTTGAACCTGAAGCAGAAAATTTGCATAGATAGATATGATGATTGATCTTTTTTCTTTTCAACATGAGACATCTGGACAAAATAGTACTCGTTCTTTCCCAAATAGAATAATATTAGGTGTGAAATGTGCATGCAGTTCATGAGAAGTTACTCCTAATGAATGCCTGCAAGAATCTACATCACAACCTTAGGAAAGAATAAATCTGAAGGCTTCATATCTGCTTTGTAACTAGAAGCACTAAAGAAAGATACTTACATCTTCTCCCCCTTCCCCATGCTTTCTTACCTTCTCAAAATAATTGAAGAGAAAGTAAGTGGTTTTTTCCACTTTAGATTAAGTAGAATTTTAAGTTATTAAAGAGCTGTAGTGCATCCCGTATGTGTTGTGGCCCCATATGCAATGCAAGATTTGTTCTAGAGATGCCTTTTCTCTGCTTGTGGTGTTCATGATTTTGAGTAATACTAATTTAGTAGGCAGACTCAAACCACTAACAGAAGTCTTGGATGTCCATAGAAATTTTCCTGTGTTGTGTTCTTATGCTTCCTTTACCTCTGTTTAGCCCAGTCTAATTCTGGGAGCAGTTTTGACTAGCTGAGTAAAAGTAAATGTGTCAGTGTTTAAAGATGAGGAGAAGAAACTGCTTGAGACGTAGTCAAAGTTCACCTCCAGCTCTCTGTTACATTTTTTTATGCTTGTTTTGTTTTATTTTTTGTTTGTTTCTTTGGGGTTTTGTTTGGGTTTTTTTGTTGGTTTTTTGTTTTGTTTTGGGTTATTTTTTTCTTTTTTTTTCTTAAAAATTTGTTCTGTCAGCAAGCCTCTTTTGCATTTCTCTGGGGCAATTTTGAGTATGTCAGGAAAGGTTAATAAGCCTTCCACCTTACCATTTCCATTATTATTATGCTTGGTTAATAAAGGAAGGTTGCTTGCTTTCACAGAAAGTGATGACCTTTTCAATTATGGAGGATTAACTTTGGTTCTAAACAGAGGCAGTTACTCATTCCTGAAATTGTGTATAGCTGAAATATGAATTTAGCACAAAGTGGGTTAATCGTTATGTTGCACAACCTTTCTAGATGTCCAGTGGAGAAAAAGAACCGCAGCAGAATGAATGTCCCTTTCCGTATTGGCAGTATCAAGGGTGATGAAGCCCTGGAAAAGAAATTTCTTGAGAAAGCTGTGGAACTTAACATGATATCTCTGAAAGGACATCGGTGAGTATCAGACAGAGGAATCTCTGTCCTAGCAGGCATTGTACATTGACTTACCAGCCTGTCTTACTCACGAGCTGTTCCTCATATTCGTTTGGCATCACTTAAGAATAGCAGTGTAGAGATTGTAACCAAAGACTGTTGGTGTCTGAGCTACTGCTTAGGTGTGGTGTTTGGCTTCAGAGAGCTTTCTCCTTTATTCTGCTTTCTTCTGCAAATCTGACTCTGTGCAAATGCCAAAGAAGGTGTCTCTTGAGCTCAGGTTGTGTCATTGTATAAAGACTCTAATTAGGTGGCTTGTCTGCCCGATTGCAAGAGTTCTTTCCCATGTTCAGTGGTGTTTGTGGGAGTAGCTTTTTGATGTCACAGGGGTGCAACCTTTGGGGTTGTAAATACCTAGTAAATACAAAGTTTCTGTAGATTGCGAGCTTGCCTCAAAGAATTAAATATGAAACGTGAATTTTATTCTTTTGGACTAGGGGTACGTTTAAGTGTCTGTGCATGTTATTAATGGGTTGTTTGGGGTTTTTTTAGAATATACAAAACCTTTCTGACTTTCTCCTTTTTTCAATTCAGATCTGTGGGAGGAATCCGTGCTTCTCTATACAATGCGGTGACTGTAGAAGACGTTCAGAAGCTTGCAACATTCATGAGAAGCTTCATGCAGATGCATCAGTCATAAATGCCCATGGATTAGGGCCATGCTGCACATCTATGAAATAAAAGCTAAAGGGTTTGAAAGTTACTGTGGTACTGCACAGCTGTAGTGCACAAGTTATATTTTCTTTTAGTTCTTGTAGCTGTTTTTCTTAACTGCATGGGATTGATGCCCAGTCTTGCAATGACTTGTCAGCCTTGGCTTTGCTGAAGGTCAGGATGCTCAGACCAATGATGAGTGGTTCCAAAATGTGAAAAACAGTATTCTCAATGTGTAGTTAAAATATGGGTAACATTGTAAGATGCTATGGATCTGAGTCTGTTTCTTGCTTCAGCAATGCCTTGTTTTCAGTAAACTTCAGGAAGAAAAATTTGTCATAAGCTTTCTGTAATGCTTTACAAATTCCGTGACTGCACAATGAAGCTAAACTAACGTTAAATGTTCTCTAAGGACATCTAGTTAGTTTATTGGATATATTCAGTGTTTTGTATATTAAACTCCTAGATTATCAATTTTATATTCTTATACTGGAGTTTGCATATTTGCTGCTGCCAAAAGCTTGTTTTTAATTTGTTAACCTTATGTGAAACTAGATTGCTGTGTTCCACTCAATGTGCCTGTGACTTTCTCTGCACTGACTTCCTGGCCCAAAGCTCAGCAGACTTTCTTGTCTGGTGCTTCTTCAGTGTCTTCCCTCTCCAATTGCTCCAGTACTTTTTCTGACTTTTCATTCAGTTCTGTAGCCTCTTGTATGTGAGGCTTTGTCCACCTCTAGTAAATGCAAGTCTTGACTTCTCTGCCTTTTCCTGACACTGCATCAATTCTTGGTCCCACTTTTTCACTTGGTCCTTCTGGCTTATTGCAGACTTTGATACTGTGGGTGAGAGAAGAAACTATGGTTGTGCAAAGATCTTCAGACGATCTGCTATTATAGTACCCTTGATTTTTCTTTCTCAGCTTGTGACTTTACTGCCAGTGACCATATATTGACACTAACCTCCTATTTTAACTTGTGTACAAGCTGCTGTCATAGTGTTCAGCATTACTGCAGCTGTTTTCAGACTGTAAACTCTTTGGTACAGAATGGGGATTTTTTTTGATCTTTATGTAACATCAGTATAGTGGTAACAATTTAATAATGATTATGTACTGTCCCTTTGTTGATGGAACCTCACAGTAAGTCAGTGGAATGTGCTAGAGTTGAGTTACATTCATATCTGAAAAACCATCATTTAATTTAAGACTACTGTTTTGAGACTTTTGTCAACTTAGTGTAACTCCAAGTAATTAAACAAATTCTGTGAAGAAAATAAAATGTTATCACTTAATGATGTGAAGTACTAGTGTGTCTGAAACTTTTTCGTTTTGTCATTTTCAGAAGGATGACAAGTCATGAATAATGTGTTTTAGAATTTTAGATTCCAGTATCCTCCTTTTCCCCTGAAAAGCAAGCTTCCTTCTTTTGTGTTTTCTTTGCAAGAATAGTCTTTCCTATAACTAGCATGGAAACAAAAGTGCTATTATGAAAAGGCTTCAAGAACCCCTTTTGCCCTGCCAGTTATGACTATCTAACTTGGGTTCCATATTAAGCTTCTTAACTTTATAAAATTATTTTGAATTGTGTGTACTTGCTTTCAACAGTTCTTGTTCCAAAGACTAGTAAATCTTTCTATTTTATAATAGCCTTGTATTCCTCTTAGCAGGTCTGCTTTTAGGTGGGCTCACAAAAAAAGCTTGCACTGATTTATGCAGCTGATTCATGAACCCAACAGGGAGTCTCTTTGCTGCTTCTGAATTGTGCCTAGCATCCTGTCAATTAAAGATATGAGGTTTGTTGGTTCGGGGTATTTTTAGGCCAGAAAGGCAAAAATCATGTAAAAGTAAAGTACGTAATGAAGGCTACATTAATCCTGATTGACTGAATATCAGGTGAGGGGGATACAGGAATACTGGGAATATGGTAGCATGTGCTGAATGAATCAGTGACTTGAGGTTTGTTTCGGACTCATCCATGCAGCTGTTCTACCCTTCCAAGCTGTTGCTCTGAAAGATGTAATTGGAGTATTGAGTCCTGGTGGACAGAGAGATCCCAAATCCCCCATCAGATTAGTAGGAGGAATTTCAGGAATGGATTGCTGAGAGTGCTGGTCTGTTTCCCTTATGTCAGCACTTACAAGCTGGGTCAATAATTGCAGTGTTTAGAAGTAGGGCTTTACTTGGTGTGATATGAATACTCCTGAGGCATTTAAAGGTGTTGAAAGTAAAGAAGTAAAATATTGGTCTCATCTGAATTGGCCCATGTAGGAAGGGAATTGTAAGATCAGCTGTTTTCAGTGAACGGTGCTTTAAATTCCTCTTCTAGTGAGTTGTCTCTGTCTCCTAGCTTTTGTGTTTGATTTCACTTAAAGCTGTTGCTAGCGTTCTCCTTTCTTTGTAGTATAAAAGTGCCTTGGTCAGGGTCTTTCCCAGGCCTGGCCTCAAAAGAAAAAGCTGCTGAGAAAGTTGCACACTCCCTCAGCCCAGGTGAGAGCTGTCTATTAGGAAGGTACTGAGTCCCAGGGGATTCCTGTTAGTTGTCTAGGATATGATCTTCCTATGGCAGCTACCATCTGTAAGCCTGGCAAGAATTAAATAACTAGAAATCTGAATTGGCACATCCTTATTTAGCTAGTAATTGTAGTAGAGGTAAATGATTCATAGAGACAGCAGTGTGGGCAGTCCTGCTCTGGTGCCATCCGATGCTCTATATTTTAATATATTTTCCTATTTCTGTTTAAATTAATCCTGTTTTTCCTTTCAGCTTGTAATTGGCTTAGTATTTTTAGGTGTACCCAGGGATGTTTGGATGTAAAAAGTTTAAGCCTATTCTTGACTTCCAAATAAATGGAATGAAAGAGGAATAAAAGATATCATAAACTGATGTATTAGTAGTTGTCAGAGTATGCTGAAAGCATTATTAGGTCTGGCACTGTATTGGTGCATGATCAACTTTCACTGTATTTCATTCTCTGGGTAGAAAATAAAATGAGGATAAACCTCCTTGTATCTGATAAGGATATACCTAATTAAAAAGTGAAATGTTACAAGGTTGTACATGAAATCAGTCACTTTAATTGGAAAGAAGTATCCCCATTCCAGTCAGTAGTTGGACTCCTGATAATTTAAAACCAGGATTCGTGACAATCTGTGATAAATTCAGCCCTTTTAGGCTAAAGAAGCTAAGAAGTTATAATTACTGATGGATTACTGAACAGTTGGAGGAGCATGATCAAAGAGATGTAAAGAGAGTTTTTTTTATTTTTTTTTAAAGTAGCTGAGGAATAAATGTGTATTTGATGTGGCAAAAGCTGAAATCCCAGAAAATTTCAATTCTATCTCCTACCTTTACACTATGCATAAAGGGCAAAAATTGAATATTTTAGTAAATGGATTAATTGCGAAAAAGATAAATCATGTGAGAAAGGTTGAAATTTGCTATACTATTATAAGAGAAATGACCATTATACTAATTAGAATTTATAATGGACAAACTTGAGTATGATTCTTTGCTTTAGTTCCATGATGTAAACCGAAGAGATTTGAGAGAGATTGCTAAAACTAGGGATGGTGGTAACAAACACAGCTGTAAAACTGAGTGAATATTCTTCCATAGTGTGAACAGTAGTCTTTGGACTTGAAACAACTGTATGAAACTTTCACACTCTGGTGCTCAGTTTTGTAGTTTGGCAAACCAGAACTAAAGAACCCGAAAAGCTGAAAAAAGTTCTGGGCTGGCAGTGTCCTGCCGGTGTAGGGTCACAGTGGGTCATGGCTTTCCTTCCCTACCAGGGCAGCCTGTGTCGTGCTGGTTTTGGGCACACTTTTCTTGTGAAGACAGATCTCTTGCATTACTGTTAAGCAGGTGTTAATGCTTGTCTCAGTTGCAATTGTGCTTCTCTGATGTTCCAGTACTCTGAGTTGTATGTCAGACTGATCTGTCTGTCAGGACTGAACTTGAAGGTTTTGTTGGTGGCAATATTTCAGTCAGGCGCCTAAACTGTAACTTCTTCTTGGTATGGCATGGAAGCTTGTCTTCAGTTTCCTAAATCTGTCTGGTGATGTGAAGTACTTTGAGGTGAGACAGGACATGGCTCTGGTGCTGTGATGTGGCAAGAGAAAGGGTGATAGACAGAGCTATGCTCTGTGACTTCTGGAGGAAGCACTGGACCAAGTTAGTGGTGAGTTATGGGCAAGGTAAATGCTGGGTGACAGCATATGAATAGGAGGATATACTGCAAGGTTTGAAATTAGTTTGTGTAAAATTTAAAGAGAGGTATCAAAACATAAGAAAAACATTAAGAATACAACATAAAGTTGTTATGACACGAGTGGTGTCCCTCAGGGGTCAGTCCTGGGGCTGATACTGTTCAACATCTTTGTTGGTGACATGGACAGTGGGATTGAGTGCACCCTCAGCAAGTTCACTGAGGCCCCCAAGCTGTGTGGGGCAGTCACAGCTGGATGGAAGGGATGTGCCATCCAGAGGGACCTTGACAGGCTTGAGAGGTGGAATAACGCAAACCTCACA
>NW_008690605.1:0-15004 GCF_000695815.1 Acanthisitta chloris | reverse complement strand
TCGAGTGGGGAGGTGTCCCGGTCCATGGCAGGTGGGGTTGGGACTAGATGATCTATAGAAGGTCCATTCCAACCTCAAAAATTTAATGATTCTATGTTTTTTTGAGTAGCTATTGGTGTACGAGTTATAACCACTTTAAGAGGTGGCCCTCTGCCATGCTTCCCTGCCCTCTTCATCCAGGATGGATACTGCTTATTCTGTGGCTTCATGGCTACTTGTACCTTGAGGGCTGTAGCAAAAATCTGACTAGAACGGGAAGTGAGGCAGAACACACCTATGTATGCCTATGTCAGTTAAATGTCAGGCTTGAACTACACTCTCACTTTGCATGCACAGCCACACAATATACTCCCAATGTGTAATTTACTTGATCCATATTGTAGCGATAGCTGCAGATGAACAAAATTCTCTATTCAATTACTTCTTTACATCTTGGTTATAATTGGAGAAGCAGTCCTGTTGTGTTCTGGATGCCCTCTAGCTGTAGTTTTAATTACAGCATTACTTTGAAAGCAAATTGCTTGTTTGACAGCACTAGTTGGAATCTTTAACTGGGAGTGGGGTGTGCTTTTCAGTAAGCAAAAAATAATCCACTGTATTATCAGCAAGCCTTTAGCTTTTTCATGCAAAATAAGCCAATATATATGTGTAAAGTTAGTCAGAATACTACTTCTATCCCTACCACGTTTGGTACAGAGAAGGCAAACACATCTGGGACTCCAGTGCTAGCTTTCTTGCTAAGTTTTGTTTGGTTTGATTTCTCAATACTGGTTGGTAGATGCTCTGAACTACACCTGAATGTAAGAAAAAACCCCACAACCCCAAACTTTTGCCCTTATGGTCAAGAAGTCGAATGGTATCTTCAGGTGCATTAGGAAGAGCATTTCCAGCAGGTCGAGGGAGATGATCTTGCTCCCTCTACTCAGCCCTGGTGAAGCCACATCTGCAGTGAGAGACATGGAGCTCCTCAAGCAAGTTCAGTGGAGAGCAACAAAGATGGTAACGGGACTGGAGCATCTTTCTTACAAGGCAACACTGAAAGAGGTGGCCTTGTTCAGCCATGAGAGTAGAGGATAGAGAAAGAATCTCATCAATGTCTTTAAGTATCTGAAGGGGTGCTGTCAAGTGCATGGCGCTGGGCTCTTCTCGGTGGTGCCAAGCAATGGGACAAGAAGCAGAGGATGGAAACTGATGCACAGAAGTTCTTTGCTGTGTGAGTGATGGCACACTGGAACAGATTGTCCAGAGAGGTTATGGAGTCTCCCTTGCTGGAGATATTCAAGAACTGCCTGGCCACAATCCTGTGCCATGTGCTCTAGGATGGTCCTATTAGAGTAGGGAGGTTGGACCATATGACCTACTGTGGTCCCCTCAAACCTTACCCATTCTGTGATAGACATGTGAGGGAATGCATCCCAAAAATCAGCCACAGATCCTTCAAATTTTAGAAGATACCATATATAGGTGAATATTACATATCCTTGTTTTTATGAAGTTCTAATATTTATTGATTCCCATTATTTTATGTATACCCTGAAATGCATGTATCCAATGTGAAAACAGTTCTACAGTTCTTCCATTGATATTGCTCTAGGGAAACCTTATTGTGGCCTTTCCATATATAAAAGGAGCTTATAAGAAAGATGGACCAAAACACTTTATCAGGATCTGTAGTAAGAGGACAAGAGGGCAACTGTTTTAAACTGAAAGAGAGTAGGTTTTGATAGTACATAAGGAAGAAAATGTTTATGATGGTGGTGGTGAGGCATTAGAACAGGTTGCCCAGAGAACCTGTGCATGCCACATCCCTGGAAGTGTTCAAGGCCAGGCTGGACGGGGCTCTGAGCAACCTGGTGTAGTGGAAGTTGTCTCTACCCAAGGCAGTGGGGTTGGACTAGATGATCTTTGGAGGTCCCTTCCAATCCAAACCACTCTATGATGAAACAAATCCTTTATTTTGGAGTAAGAATGGTTATATCTCAGTTGAAGATTTGTACCACCAGTGAATCAGTTTGGCACCTTGCAAAACAGTAGTAGTTTTGCATGAGAATCCATGCTCAGATGGGATAAATGAGTAACAGAACACTTCACAGAACAGAATAGCTGTAGATCAGCAATACTGAAATAACACCTGCAAATATTGAGTCAAAATGCTGCTGAGCATTGCTAAATCCTTACTGAAGCAAAATGAAAAGTATTGGAAGACTGTTGGGCCCAGTATATTTGCTTCCAGTTCTCACTTTCATAAAATGGTGTTTATTTAGACAATACATTTAATTTAAAATTCTCGTTCCTGATAGTAGAAAATTTGAAACGTATTATATTAAGAGTGCCAATGCAGATGAAAGGCATTAAGGAATTTACTTGCAGGATCAGATGTCTGTGGATGCAATGTGAAGCATCGCACAATTTTTGTGGCTGTCTCCATCTCTGTGGAAGGGAGCACATTTTTCACAAAGGCACCTTGTTAAGTGGTTTAGTTCTGGAGTAAGGCTGAGCCAGAAGTACACCTGAAGTGTATGTCTTTGTAGAATAATAAAACTGTATTCATAAGTAAGGGTGCTGGAAAGAAAGCATAAACAATCTGGAGTGTTGATACCCATTATCCTCTCTGTTAACCCCCAGAGACTGTGAAAGGCTCCTTGTAATGTCTTTTACACACAAAGAGTAACCTTGTATTTCAGTCTGATGTCTTTTATTTCAGATTAAGCTAAACAAACAGGCTACCATTTATAAAATGTGAAAGTTCTCTGTCTCAGGAGACGCTGATGGGAAAGATCCACAAGGGCAGAAGGGGATCAATGATTCACAGTGCCATGCTGCTTCTTGCTCTCTGCTGAAGTGTCTCTCAGTGCTTCCTTGTGCTCTGTGTGCAAAAGACAACGGATAGGGCCCTACTCAGTGTAAAGCAAATGATCAGTGTTTAGGTGTGAGTGAATCCAGAAAGTTCAACTCCAGGCAAAAGATCATAAAAGGTCAGTAAATGCATGAGCATCTTATAAGGCTTAAACTTACACTTTGCAGAGCAAACTGTAGTTCAGGTCAGGAAGAAATCTATTAATTCTATTAATATGTGTCTATACTATATTAATAGTGTATTAATCTATACCTCACTTCACCATTCTGTCGCGCAAATGGGGAAGTTTCCAGTCCCCACAGGCAACTGGGGACAAGTTGCAGTACATCTCTGAGAAATTATGAAATCCTGATATGGCAGCATGGAGTTGTGAAAGAGAAATTGATTTCATTTAAGGATTTAAAGGGCAGTGAATAGACTGTTACATGTTTGACTGGCTATGGTCTGAGTATCTTTAGGCTTTTTTAGAGATTATATACATCATGCAACCCACCTCAAACACCTGGAATCTAAGGGATCTTATGGGTTGACATGTCCCAGACTCCTGAGTGTGGGGGCTGAGTTTATTTACTGAGTTTATTTTTCAAGTGATGTGTACCTTGTGATTTTAAAAAAATCTAGAAGGGGTATTGTGTAGTCTAAAATGAAGTCTCAAAAATTCCAGTTACTATATTAAATTCTTACAATACTATTATAAGCTCAGTTCTAGAAACTAGAGGTTAATCTCTGAAAAGTATATAATTACTGTGGAAATGTAGGCTAAAAGAGGATTTTATGACCCTCATTCCCTTACTGATACTTATTTAAATGATTTGGATTACTTCTGTTTTACATTGCTATTAAGGAAAACTGATATCAGATTGTCATTTTCAGCAACAAGACACAAAATGACAGTAGTGGAAGCCAGAGACCTTGTTGGCTGTGGACCTTTGTATGTGCCATTCCAGGCATACTCTGAGCTGTGGCACTTCTTCAATCTCCTTCCCCATTCAAACCTTCAGTCGGTCAGGTTGGCTGGTTGAAGGTGATGTTCTTTCAGTTAGAGTATATTGCAGGATACTTTGCAGTTCATCACAGAGATAAGAATGCTCCCAGAAACCATGCAGCTGCTCTTAACACTGTTGGTGCCACTGTTTTGTCTATCAAGTGGGATATATAAGGATTAATGAATGGAGAGCAACACAATCAGAACTTGGCTGGCCACCTGATGTGTCCCATTCTAGGGTAAAGAAGAAGGAAAAGTAATTTTCATTAGCTGAGGGACGACAAATACGAAACACACTATAAATTACATCTGTGTGTCTTATGACAAAATATGGTGCAGGAGTTTATCATCCTATAACAAAAAACCTTATTCAATAAGAAGTATTAAGACAGAGGTAGTTTGGATTCACACTTGGGACAACATTCTGAGCAAGAGAAGTTCAGGGACTCAGAGGTGGAGCTGGAAATAGCAGCAAAGATGAGAGGAACGCAAGAACAAAATGTGCCTGTATTTTCAATCATTGCCTTTTAGCTGGTTGAGGTTGGGTGTGTTATGAAATGTGGATGTTCAGGCCCTTGTGAGATGAGCGCTATGCATCATGCAGGAGATGTGGTACTCCATTTGCAATGTCATTTAATGGCCACAAAAACTCCCTTTGCTATGAACAGCACAGGCAAACCCTGATTCCAGTAGTGGTTGTCTGCTTTTCTAACCCACTTGGAAAGTGGTCTTTGTGAAGAAAATATATCACTGATTGTTCCGCTTTCTGTGTATCTATTCACTCTCAAATAATGAAGCCATTCACAGGCAGACACATTTTTAAAGCTCTTCTGAAGCCATTCCCACTCTCCCACAAAACAGTGGTGATGATAACTGAAATGACTACAGCACCAGTACCAAGCTTGTCAGAAGCTTCCTATTTTAAGAGCTCATGTTCACTAGCATTGTACTTTTGCTAAAAATTGTAGGTAGATATTTTCCTTCCTAAATGCTTGCCTCAAGCTGATCTTCTGGAAGGGATAGATGATGGGAAAATCCAGGAGAATTTTTCAGCTCTTTCTGAGTTCCAGAAAGAAGGTAGATCAGACAGAGGAAGAAGAAGTGACCAGCATTACTTTAGTGGTAAATTCCCATATTCTGGAGCAGGAGTTTTGAGTCCTTGCAACGAAGTGCTCAGGCTCCCTCCCTAAACTTGGCCATGCTATAAATCTTTCAGAAATCACAGTGATGACTTAGGTCCCTGTCTCATTACGAATTTGGAGTGGGAGGGGTTATGGCGATTCCCGTGGCAAATAATGGCACAGACAAGGTCAATGTCACTTTAAGTGCCGCGTTTATTAACAACAGGAGAAAATGAATCCTGACAAGTGACAGGATAGGGATAGTTTAGAAACAGAAAGTGGGAAAGATAAGTAGAAATACAGAGAGTTTTCTAAAGAAAAGTTACCACCTCGGAGTCCTGCAGCGTCCTGTGGGTCTGATGGTCACTTGGTGGGAGAAGCTTCCAGCCAAAAATAGGTTCTGCCTTTGTTTTGTGGAGAGGCGAATGAGTCTCAACCATGATGCTCATCTTGTGCCTTTCCATTTGGGCAATAGTTGACAATATATCCTGGAATCACCCGAAGTCTTGAGTCTAAGCATATGGGCATTGGTGTAAGATACTTGTAATTGTTTCAGTGAAGCAATGCTTTAGAAAAAAAGTGTATTTTATTGCAGTCACTGAAAGTTATTTCAGTTCCTTCCTTACAACAGATAGCAAGCCCTTCCCTGCCTGCCTCACTCCCAGCAGCGTGTATGGTGGTGGCCGAGGTAGTGTTGAGTACTGCTTGATGTGTAACTGAGTGAATGGTTCTGGAGTTTGCTGCCTTGTTATTGCTACTGACACAGATCTTTCTGGTACACAGTATTTTCCAATATGCTGCATGATAACAACTTAGTTTTCTAGAATATGGTTAAAAAATTTACCTCTATAACCAAATGAGCTAGTTTGGGGGATTCTTAAATTGGTCAGTAATGTGGTGCTTAGTGATAAAAAAGTCAAGGCTGTCGGCCACATAGGTAATACCATGCCTCTGTTACTAGCCCATTGGAACATACTTTGTAATATCTTATTTTTCAAACTGTAAACATTCTTGAAACTCCAAACCAGTTATCTTCTCATATGGTACCTATGAGACTGAGAGATCAGATTAATTTGTTTTGATCTTGTTTTGCTTAAAAAATAAAGGTCCCATTAACAAATACGTGTGAAGTAACTGTACAATGTAGGGCTTTCAGCATATGGCCAGCCTTTCTAAAACCTGCAAACAGAGCTACAGGCTACTGAGTTTACCATAATGTCAGTCTGTCATGTCCCAGACCAGGGTAGAGAACTCAAGTGCCAGATCAGGTTGTAAGGAACTGGGCTGCCTCAGGGGATCTCTCTTCCTCTTAAGCAGATGCAAACCCCTTAACCACAGATTATCCCTCTCCTGTTCTGCAGGGTCGTGCCATGAGAGAATTACCAGATGCCTGCACTGTAGGTGAATGAAGTGCAAGTACATTTTTCGGGAGTAGGGTAGACATAAGATGGGGCTGAATGAGCAAGTGTTCTGCTCAGATAGTGGGATCTGAAAAAATTGGAGTGCAGTTTTGTCCTAAGGGGTGCTCTGCAAGGTGCCCTCTTTGTATCTTGCTTCTTCCCAGTCTGATTTCCAAGTCTTCTCATTGTGTACTTGTCATTTGGAGAAGGCATTCAGGATTTAGTCAGGTTGAAATATAGACTGAAGGTCTTAAAGATGACATGTTGGACTACAAATGCTGAAGCAACTGTTTTATTACTGTTGTAAGACTTCGGTTTGGGCTCAGGTATCCTTTTTCTCTCCAACTGCTGGAATTGTTGAAATAAACAACTGCTGCAGACAACAAGCCAGCCCTCAACTTCACTTTCATCTAGTACTCAAGGGATGTCTCTTTGATTTTTTTTTGCAGAGGCTACTAATTCCTTTCTCTGCTGTCAATGACGGCACTTGATTGCTGAAAGACACAGAGTGACAAATATGTCTGCTGGCTTTTATTAGAAGGTGAGCTCTCTTGAAAGTGGTGCTGCTCAGCAGGGCTAATGTATAGTGCTTTTCTTCTTTCAGGTTGATGTAACTTTTGTAAGAGTGTTTGGGGTACAGCTGTTCCTGATACTGTGGAAGAGCTTCACGTTCTCAGGCAGAAATTGGGGAGTGGGGCAGATCTTCTGGAGAATCTGTACATGTACTGTGGTCCCTAAAGAGTGTGGTACCTGACTCGGGAAATCCCCTGTTGTATATCACAGTAATAACATGAAATAAAAATGTTAAGAGATTTGTCATCAGTTGCAGTCTTTTGCATTATTATTCTGTATGTCACCCTCTATGAGATGAGTTTCTGAGCCAAAGAGAATACTGACACAGTAAAGAAGGAATAAAGAAAGGCTGAAACTGGACTTTAAAAAAAATTTTGTACTTCAAAGCACTCTATACTTTTTAGAAATAATACATTTATTTTCACCATCTCTACTCATCATAATAGCTGAAAATAAGCAATATCTGGAAGACTTATCATTTATTCCCTGTTTACACCATCCTGTGTCACTTGCTACTGTTGATTTCTAATTCAATCCTGTAGCATGCCATAGCCAATGACATTGAAATGCTCTAGAAATATTAATTAAACATTCCAATAAATCATCTCGATGGTTCAAAATATTCACAATGTTTTTATGGTGCCTGTTGCAACACCTCTTTTGGAGACATGGATACACTCTTGTATGAATCCTTAACTGTAACCAAACTAGACATTATCTCTACACCAAATAGGTGTTTCTATTCCCTGTAAACAATGAAATGCTTTTGGAAATTCAAGGGAAAATTAAAAGACATAATATATGCCTAGTTATTTATGTTTAGAGTATAAAGGTACCAATATGAGATGTAAAAAGTCTTGCTGTAGAGGTGGTAAATGTTTTCAGAATTGCAATACTCATGATTACACAACACTTCTAAATTTAAAAGACCACCAGCTGGAATTATTGAGAATGGCATCAGGGAAGTATCCTGATAGAACTGGAAGTCTTCAGGTGCTTCAGAGTCTTAGAGAGTGGTTAGTATATTCTAAAAAAAAATCACTGTTTTCTCCCACTTCCAATGAATTCAAGGGTTTTTTTGCATCTCCTGAGTTTTTTTTTGAATTACAAAAAACTTTGGAGATTTGTTGAATACACATGCCATAATAGAATTTGCAGTTCATGGTGAGACCTGGTCACATTTCAAGTCTGTGTTCTTTGTAGAGTTTTTTTGCCACTGAACATCTATGACAGTATAACTTACTGCTTGAGTTTACACAGTGTTTGTATTGATGTCCTCGTCATGCTAGGAATTTGGCTTTTGCATTTTTTGCTGCTGTATTTCAGTCTGAGTCTGTTCCCACCACAGATCTTTTTGCCTGTTTAGAAAATCTGGCACCTATGTGGTGTAATAGCAAAAAAATTTCTTAACTCTGCACTGCCAAAATCTGCCTTCCTGAAATCTCCCCTTTAAAGAAACTCAGTTTTTTAGGTTTTGCTTTATATAACACTTTTCCTGTTTCTAAATTGCTGAATAATTAGAGAAAATCTGTCTTAAAACTTATTTAAGTCTCCTCATTCCATGGTGTGTTCCAAACATAATACAAGCTACACCTGGTCATTATTCTTGACTTCTTTGTTAATACTATAAAGCAGAGATTTTTGGCTTTTTACTGCAAATCTCTATGAGCATTTATGATGTTATAGTAAGAATGATTGACACATATACAGAACTGTATTAACTTTTTTAACCTAAAAATTTTACAAGTATTTGCATATACAATTATATTTTTTTAATACAAATTACACTGAAAGGAACAGCACGAGGGCAGAGAAGGCATAAATTTTTTTTGCAGAGATTTTTGGCTTTTTACTGCAAATCTCTATGAGCATTTATGATGTTATAGTAAGAATGATTGACACATATACAGAACTGTATTAACTTTTTTAACCTAAAAATTTTACAAGTATTTGCATATACAATTATATTTTTTTAATACAAATTACACTGAAAGGAACAGCACGAGGGCAGAGAAGGCATAAATTTTTTTTTATATGATCATAGAATCATAGACCAGGTTGGATTTTTTTGGTTGGAAGAGACCTCAAAGATCATAGAGTCCAACCCTAAATCCGTATGTTTTGCTGCATGCCGAAGAATCACCTTTGCTGAGAAGCACTTTGGTGTCATGAAGTCAATAAACATACCTATCACATTATACTTCACAATTTCCAGCAATACCATGTGAATACTAAAAGAAAAAGGGCAGCAAGTTAAATTTTTAAATGTCAGAGAACTGTCTTTGTGCACCAGAAAATAAGACAGAAAATGACCAAAATGCCGGGAGGGCAATAGGAACAGAGAAGGCTGGTTAGGAACTGGATTGTAATTTGGGCAATAAACCCTGTTTATGATAGTCTCCCAGTCATTAACTGCCTCTGCTGCCAGAGGAAACTGGGACTATTAACTTTCTCTGACTGAACCAGAGGGGGAAAGCAATAATTTCTTTTACAAGCAGAAGGAAAGGTTCTGCTCAATAAAGAGCAATTAAACATTTGCTATAAAAAGAATGCTCAGGAGAGCTCATACCACTGTCAATGTGGCCATCAAAAGCTTTCCTTTGGCTCTTTGAAGGATATTCCATACTATTTTTGTATTTATTACATCTCTGCAATTATAAACTTGATAGAAGACAAATTTTGTTGGGGTGAATAATTCCACTAGATGACAAATGATCTAATGAATTCCTTTCTCTTTCCAAGCAGGTAATCTTTCATGTGTTTTCAAAGATGAGGACTAAAGATGTATTCTTGTATGCTAATTTTCTTCGAATAACTAGAGATGATTTTTAAATTATTTAGATAAATCTCTCTTTCTACCTCTTTAATTAATTTAGGATTTTTTTCTCAGTAACATATTTGTTTCATTACTATCTTGAATTCATGACCTATTCAGGAAATTATACTGTATCATTATGCATTGTATAAAGAAATATCTCCTTTCAATCTCCTTAGTGCACAAAAATATTTCGGTTAGAAGCTTTAGATCTTGTGATCCTCGTCTGGATCATAGCATTCTGTGTACCACAAAAAGAAGAGATAGAGCCATCCTTTTTTTGCATGGACTTCAGAATTGGATAGTAGTAGAAGATGCAAAAAAAGTAGATGTGGCTTTTAGCCATAAGAGGAATAGCCTGGGAAGAGAATGACTCCATTTTCATAATATACTGGGGTCATTTAACCATAAGAGTAATTCTCTTTCAAGGAAAAAGGTAATAAATTATTGCCAATTACTCCTTCAGTTTATCATTGTCCACATATAACAGTCATATCACTTTAGCAGTTTGTAAAAATGTGGTATTTCATGGGGTTTTATTAGTATCTGGATTGCTGTACAAAACAGCTTTCAGAAGAGGGAGACTGCATCATTCCACTGCTTCCCATCCATCACCAGCTGACTATCAAAGGATACAGAAGCAAAACAAACAATGAAAATTACTGCCCACATGCTGGTCTTTTTCCACCATGGTGTCTGCAGTAATTGAAATCTTGGCTTGTTTAACTGCAGCTGAATTCATGCAACATCTATTGCCAAACAAAGCACCAGTATTACTGCCACTTCAAAACTAATTTTCAGTAATGTTCCTACTGGAGACAACTACTGAGTCATGGGTTAAGTACTTCAACGCTTAAGCAAAAAAACGTACTGAAGGCCAAAGAGAAATTGACTTGAATCTACATTTTGGCCTATCACATTGCATTAGAAAGGGTATGTGACAGAAGGGTTGGAGCTCTTTCTCATCGGCACAGGCAAACACCCCGTCGTTATCTGTCTTCTTGTGACCTGCCTAGTGTTCAACCCCCTCAAGATGGCTTACAAATCCTACTTATGCCTTATTGTGGTTGCATTTGCCATCTGAATAAATAAAGATGGAGAAGGAGGAAAGCAAAGATTTAGGGAGACAGAAGATACTCAAATGCAGGTATGCCATAGAAGACAAGTGCTGAAAAGCTGTGTGAACAGACTTCATTTTTGCTCTGCTATACTGCCTTTCTCTTTAGCTAGGTAAGAAAAGGTTATAATGAGAAATGCTTCAATGTTCTCTCTATCTCCCTTTTGAAGGGATTTTAAAAGCCATAAAACTAACAACACTATTTAATTTCTTCTTGAAATAGGAACGGTGATAACATATCAGGATGATGACTTACAGGGAGCTGTGTGTCATTCTGCTGAAGTCAATGGAGGTAGAGGTTTATGGAAAATCAGATCATACGGTGCTGACTAAGACAGAATTTCAGTGATCTGAGAGCATGGAAGGATTTGAACACTGCTCATATTTTCTATTAGGGTAACTGGGACTTAGAGAAAAATGTTGACCCCTTCCCTGGGCCAAAAATGTTAGCAACAAGTAGCATCTTAGGGTACAATCCCCCAAAAGTTTATAATAATTTAATGCCTTCCAAGTCACTCACAATAATAGTAAGAGTGTATAAATTGTTTTAGATAATTAATGGTTATGTAATATCAAATTATTTGCAGTCTGGTGGCTAAAACAAAATATTCTTTGCCTAAAAATCTTTTTTGTTCAATTCCTGCTTATTTTGCCAAACCAGGGCAAGAATTAGCTGGAAGACTCTTGTGACCTCTGGGCAGGCAGGAAACGGGAAAAGAAATGAAAGCAAATATATATATACTCTCTACAAAAGGCATTATTTTCATTCAAAAAGCTTGGATCATCTACCTTGGTTTATTGAAAGGAATCTATCAGGGTTGAATTTGAGGTGTGTGTGGCTAAAGTACATATGAGTAAAGGGTTTGACCTAAGGTCTTCATTCCCCTTTGGGAGGGAATAGATAGCTAACAGCAAGAGAAATGGAAGACTACAAGCCATAGCTGATGGAACAGGCTTACACCAAGTAAGAGACAAGTAAGTCAACAGGTGAAATATGGATTTATTTCAGACTTCCATTAGATTAGTATGGTGGCCATTGCCTTGTTTTTTAATTTATTTTTCCCCCAAATGCGACAGTAGCTGTCCATGTATGTTGTATTTTTTGTTGGAAAAAATTGGAACATTCTACAAATTTCTGTGAGCTCATACAAAAAGGTATCTATTATTTGGAAACACTTTTTCTACTGTCCTGGAGGTTCAGATATTTATGTGTCAAATGCTGTGCCTTCCAAGGAATGTGAGTTAATTTGGAAATTTGTTCCCTTACAGCAAGAGAGAAAGGCTCTGATATACAGATTTCCTTAACAGGGGGAATACATTCAGCACTGGAACACTTTTAAATGTAGCAACAAAACACTTAGTAGTCATTTCACAAAGACAGTTCTATTGGCTGGTACAAATATGAGAAAAAGTAAAATAAAAGGGAAAGAAAGGGGGAAAAGGTCAGATTTTATATGACATGTTTGAGGGGCCTTCCCATGTACCAACATATTTCTTTTAAAGGATTCTCATACTACTTAATGAGCTGATGCGCAGATGTGTATGTGCATCAAAAATGTATGATATATCTACCTTAGCTCGATATATTCCCTTTGGAAATAAAAACAGGCAACTTTACTAAGATATTGCAGAATTTAATAATTGATTAGTTTAAGATTTAATGGTATGTTTCATCTATGCATTAATCATTTCTCTCCCTTCTGAGGTTAATGCTTTTGAAAGTCATTGTTTGATGAGATCATGTAAATTCAGCAGTCTGGCAGTTAAAAGAAAGGTTTAGAGATCTTGGATAAGTTTTTGCAAAATAGTATATTGCAGGTTAACAAGAAATCTTAGATGCAGTATTTTAACAGGGTAAAAAAAAATCAATCATAAATCACAAATGGACTGCATTTATTATGTTCAATCTAGTTTGCAATTTTTTCTGACCTGCTTTTATCAGATGAGAGCTAGCTTTTATCTGGAAGTATTCACTTTGTCTGGGAAATATTAATATTGCTTTGCGTATGACTCAAAAGAAGAAAAAAGAGTTTAAAGGAATGCCTGGCAATATTTGAGATCTTTATTCGCATTTCTCTCAAATTGTTGTTAACTACAAGTTGTGAACACAGGAGGGAGACAAAGACTTAGTTAACAAGACGGACGCGGAGAATTGTTTAAAAACTAAGCTACATGAAAGAAATATATAGAAAGAATACAACTGATGGTTTACAAGTGTTACATTTGATTTAAAATAATATTTTTATCGTATGCCATATTGTTTTATAATTTGCCCCTAATACTATTCAATGAGAAAGAGTTCACCCTTTTTCTTTTTACTTTACTAATTGCTGTTAATGCAATCATTTCTTAGCCTGTTTCTGTAAGAGGTATTGTGGACAGTCTTTCCTTGCTGCCTGTGCCTATAGCTGATATTGATGTATTTTTGCCAGTAGAAAAACCACATTCAATCAAACAAGAATTATGTTTTTCCTTACTGCAGACTGTACTACTAATGTTTGAAGATGTGCTTATTCTTAATTCTCTTGTTTTTTGGTTTTTTTTTCTAAAATGTAACACCATTTGCCATGTGTATAGTGTTTTGCAGCGCTTTTGTTCGTTTGATAACTCAAAGCAAACATACAGGACAAAGATTTTAAAAACTTTTTTCACAGCATATAAAAATTATCAAAACATGACTCCACCATCTTTAATCTTCTGTAGTTTGCAGCAATAGCAGAGCTGAGAAAATTTGCTGGCTGTTTGATAGCCTTCTTTTTCTACAGCAGAAGTACAACAGTATGCCTGACCTTGCCAATGTAAGCTAACCGTATCTGTGAAGAAGCCTCTCCAGAATTCATTTTCCTTTTACACTTGGGGTCTGTCTGCTGAGATTGAAAAATCTGCTCATTCCTCTGACTGCTGAGAGCTGAACCGAGGCTGCTTACACTGGCCATCAAAGAGTCGGAAGATGGACTTTGCGTTGCAACCATATAGTAAAGAAAATAAAACTGTTTAGAAATGAGTGCTATCAACTGACTTAGAGATTGTGGAAAAGAGCTGGACATGATAAGGTAACAGTGATAATGTGCACAATTTTCTGAGCAGTAGGAGTAGTTAGCCATGTGGGTTTTACCAAGTTAGTTACCCTGTCATTGTAATACTGCTTTTGTGCTTTATATCTGCTTCCAACATTTTAAAATGAATGCACCAATTGATCCTTATGTTTTGGTAGGCTAAAAATGTGCAAAAGTAATTCCATGTGCTTAGGAATTAATACTTCAAAGTACAATTACATTCAGGGAATGATGGGTTGAGTATATTGGTCAGTACTACTCTGTACTCTAGATATTATTCCAAGTCTGGATGATTTCATATCCTTCTATCAGACCCATAATCACCCAGCCTTCTTCGTGTTGTTATGAATTTTAACTAGGTAAAAAGCATTTCCAAACTGCATCAAAGACCTGTCTTACTTCCACATGTGGAAGTAGTTAATAGTGACAAGAAATATACAGAAATAGAATAAAGGTCTACTGCGCCGAACAATCAAAACCTCATGAAACATGGCTAACTTCCATGCTATTAAAAAGAACATGCAAACCAGATGTTTATTGGAAGTATGTGTTTAGGCTACACAGATACAGC
The DNA here is from genome assembly GCF_000695815.1 of Acanthisitta chloris. Taxonomy (NCBI): domain Eukaryota; kingdom Metazoa; phylum Chordata; class Aves; order Passeriformes; family Acanthisittidae; genus Acanthisitta; species Acanthisitta chloris. The sequence goes on along the minus strand of NW_008690605.1, from coordinate 509 downwards.
ATCTCTGTGACTTTTAGATCAGCAAAACAACCTGAAAGCAATTTCTTTTAGTGTACTCACTGTACCCTAGCAGAATCACAGAATTGTAGAGTCAGAATGGTTTAGGTTGGAAGGGATCTTAAAGATCATCTAGTTCCAACTCCCCTGCCATGCGTAGGAACACCTTCCACTAGACCAGGTTGCTCAGAGCCCCATCCAGGCTGGCCTTGAGCACTTCCAGGGATGGACTATCCATAACTTCTCTGGGCAAGAGAAGCAGCATCTGAAATTGTTCCTTAAATAAGAACAATATTGCTTGTAAATTGATGGTGGGTCCTTTGAGCTATATAGTAACTATTGTTGCTAAAAAAGTGTATAGCCGGAGACCATACCTTTAATACATGCACCAAAAGTAGCTCTCAGGCAGTCTAGGAAAAACCTGGGCAGTGTGGCAGAGGCAATGCTCTCCTCTCTACTGTCCCTTTTCTAAAATGGTGCAACAGCCATGTGTGCTGGTTTGAGCTGGAGTA
>NW_008690604.1:108964-112001 GCF_000695815.1 Acanthisitta chloris | reverse complement strand
CTGGGGGTGTTTAGCCTGGAGAAGAGATTCTTTATTGAGAGAGTAATCAGGCATTGGAATGTGCTGCCCAGGGAGGTGGTGGATTCACCATCTCTGGAGGTTTTCCAGATGATACTGGATGTAACACTTAGTGCCATGGTCTACTAACCATGGTAGGGTTAGACTTGGTGATCTTTGAGATCTCTTCCAACCTGGCTGATTCTATGATTCTATGATTTTAATTTTCAATTATTGAAGTTTTATATATGAGGATTTCCATAAATTGCCTTGATATGTAAATAGTGGAGCAAAGCTGCCTTATACTTTTTACTAATCCTGCAATTACATTCTGTAGAGCCTTTTTACTTTCCTTAATATGAAACTAAACCCTCCTCTCACCTACTCCTTTACATAACCAGTGCACTAAGAATTATGGACATGACAGCTAAATCCAGCTTTTAAATCCCAGGCATGGTAGCTATGTGCTGTTGCTTTCTCACTCTTTCTAATCAGCTGTACAAAATGCAACATCTTATTAGTTAATTTGAAAATCGTTTCTCAAGGGATTGCACGACTTATGTGCATCAGGTCCCTACCAATCCACTTAAAGCTTAAATTCACCAGACAGAGAAACTTAGCACAGGATTGGATCTTATTTGTTGCAGGAGAATCCTTCATATCCCTGTAAAGTAGCAGGATAGCATTTTTGATGCAGTAGAAGTTATAATGCACAGGATTGGATCTTATTTGTTGCAGCAGAATCCTTCATATCCCTGTAAAGTACCAGGATAACATTTTTGATGCAGTGGAAGTTATAAAGAAAACACCTCTTTGTAATTGTTTTTATTTGCAGTGTATCAAACCCTATTTTTTTGATCTTACACAAAATATTTTTTATTCTGCTGCGGAAGCTAGCATAAGGTGCATGTTTGTGGGAGTTCAAATGCCCTGTTACTCTTGAAAAAAAGTGGACTGAGAATGAAATCTTTGAGACAAAATACCTATCTTTGCAAATATCTGAAATTTTATTAATAATATTCTGGGGAGCATCACCTGAATTTGGGATGAGTTGACTTCAAAAGACAAATTCAAACATTCTTGCCAAGTGAACTTCAATTCTGTGTTTATGACTCCTCTGTGTACTGCATCATTTTAAACCTGCCTGCACAATAGTGAAACTGTCTCACTTGGTGAATATTCATTCAAATTGATGTTTCTGTCTTTTTGTCATTCCACTCAAGAGGCAAAAAAAGTTTATGTACCACAATAACTCGAAGTATCAACCCCTCTTTCCGCTTCCTCACAACACCATTGTATAAAGCTACCTCCGTGTAATCTTCCTTATGGATGGTATCAATTCATTAAACATGATCTAAATACAACAAAATACACAGGGTAATCAGTGAATTATAAACTGCATCACAATTTTAAATGTGTTTTTCTGTAATGTAGTATTAAATTTCTTTGACTAAGTCAGGTACACTCTACCATCACTGCAAGAGCAATACCTAGTACCGAGGTACTCTGTAGTTTGCCTAGAGGCATATGTGCCTTCTAAAACACCAGCAGCATGTGAACAAATGGTACAGTGCACAGAACTGTGCAAAACTTACCTGACTCTCAAGGACCATGGCTTCTCACAGCTGGGGCCCACTGGAGTCTGTCCCTGCTTTATGCTGCCACAGAAGCAAAGAGCTGCTTTGCTGCTCCTCTGTCAGCATTCAGGCAAAGCTGCTGGGGAATGCAGTCAGCCCTGTGTTTTCCATTACATTTATACCCCAGAAAAAATGAAAGTATTGTGGAAGGTAATGAACGAGAGGAAATTCTGAGTCTCAGCCTTCCATTACGTAGGAGTCATGTGCTGGGCTGTCGGGCAGGGACTGGGAACTTCCACTCCTGTCGCCCGTGAGCTAGAGTGAAACCAAGGCTGTTTTGCTGCTTTCTCTACATATGGGGTTATAGGAATTGACATGCTAGTTAAGACCAGTGTACAGATGTTGTGAAGGAACGGAAGTTTTTGGGCAGGCATTTCTAACTGGCTGCTTTCTTATATCATTGCTGCTAAAATTTCTCTCAAATTCTGGTTTTGGTTAGTATGGTTTTAGAGCCGTGTCTCTCAAATATCTGAACTTCTTGTTTTGTGGGTGTTTTGGTTGGGGTTTTCTTGAGTTTGGGGTTTTGGGTTTGGGTTTTTTATTTTTGTGGTGGCTTTTGTTTTGTTTTTAATTAATACAAAATTACTACAAAGATACCTTGAAATTGTTTACAAATGTATTCTATGAAAATCTGACAGCTAGGAACTAACACTCTGGAATTAAACTCGTTGATCTTTTTCTTTAACATAATTTTTCATTTGACCATTCTTTGTACTTGATTTTTGCATTGTCATGTCCACCATGTACCAGATATTTTTCAGAAACCTGCTTAAATCACACACTAAAAATTCTAGATGTATTCTGGTTGGAGCCCTGAATCAGTTTCCCAAGTGGTATTACATCTTTATAAGTAAAATAATAAGAAATGAGAAATTCTCACTATTCCATATATGTCTACAGTGTAAAATCTTTCAAGCAGAGGCAAATCAGCAAATAGCAAATGGAATTTTTTTGTGTAGGTAATACTGGTTTGTGGTTACTGAAGACAGCATGTCAGTGGTGAGGTGGTTTTTGTTTTGTTTTGCATAAAGGTGTAGAAATTTAAATAAGGAGACTAAGGAAACAGAACATTGGCAAAGGAATGAGGAAGAAAGCACAAAGGTGATTGCAAAAGACCAGTGGCGTGGCTTTATGAAAATGCAACTGTGATTTTCATAGAGGAAATGTGGAGAAATAGTTTAGAAAGGGAAAGTAAGAAGATAGGGATGTGATTATGTGCTAGTAGAATACTTTTGGTAGAGGTTAGTGGAATATATTTAATTTAGGGTCGCATGGGATGTGGTTTCTGAAATGAACACTAGTAATGGATAAGAAGAATTTGACTTCAAGAGATGTGTATCTTTAGATGAAATTTGAGAAGTGGATGACTGAGGAGCACAGGTTGAGTCCCATAATTAGATTTG
>NW_008690604.1:66934-108930 GCF_000695815.1 Acanthisitta chloris | reverse complement strand
AGTAAGGGCATTTTGAAAGCAGATATCAACAATATGGAACTTTACAATGAACTGTTACTCCTGTTCAATGTCTTTGCCTGTATTTCCTAGTGCACCATTTGGCTTCAAATAACTCACAGATCCTTTCTTCTACACTCTAATGCCTGAACCAACTTTTATTCAAGTCTAAGCCTACCCAATGTCATTTCTGAACAACAGAAATCTCTTAACTGCAAATTACCCTACACCAGTGCTTTCACATAATAAATAAACTTTTATGTAAGGCTCATATAAAGTAAAATAATACTTACTTTGCATTTCTTTACAGCAGCATTACACAGTGGTTCTGCCATCCAGCCTTTCCCAGTGGGTGGACTTCCAGCTATTTCACTCTATGATTTTTGTCATGTGTCTTGCCTCCTTCCCCTTAAAATGAGGGGTGCAATGGGTTACTATTCAGAACACACTGCTATTTTGCACTGAAAATGCATTGCAGTATTAGAATAAAATTTGACATACATAGTTTTAGAGAGGGAGGATCATAAGAAATAGCACAAATTATGTATACAAAAAGGGGAAAAAGGCAGAATTTTTAATACTAGGTGCCAAGAGAAGGGCAGTAGGAATGGACCTGGAAGGATTAACGCCCCCCCCCCAACTCCAATTCCCCAGTGGCAGCGTTTTTGTAATAATGATTAAGAAGTAATGTGTAGTAAAATATCAATATTTATGTCTCTAAATCAACTGGTCATTAAACTGTTGGACAAATGTCTCAGAATTGAGTTTTATTTCTTAGTGCAGTTATGGTCATAGAACAAATACTAAATCTTTTTTTTTCTTCTTGAGAAGCTATATTACAGTATAAAGAAAAGTGGCAACACAATCATATCTCATCAGGATGATGGATAAATCCTTAAACATATATGTTTACATGTAACATAAAGAATATAGAGAAACTGGCCACCGTTCTGTTGACACCTAAGATAAAATGGACTGAAGAGAATCCAAGTTTGAGCTGTTTGAAGACACTCTGCAGTTATAAACACTGATGTATTCACCACAGAAAAATTGAAAACAATCTTGTAGGGTTTTAGTAGGACTTGGATTTTTTTTCTTTTCCTACAGGAAATTGACTGTTGCAGCATTATTAGGTCGAACTTTATGTTGTGATTAGTACTGCTGTTTTGGATGCAGGTGTTTGTAGTTTCAAACCTTTCATTTTTTCTTTTTTTTTTTTTTTCCTAAATATGAGATTAAAACAACTGTGAGCATGCTGGCTGGGACATGGGTCTGTTACAGCTGAAGCTCTTTGCCTTCATTAATGGCACTAACATGAGTGGTTCTTCTCTGAGCAGGTATTTCTTTAGCACCAAGACCTCTACTTTTTCAAACCTGAATTACTCACTGGCATTAAATATAGGGGAAACTTGACAGACAACTGGAATAAGCATACAAAACATTTTGCTGGAAAATCAGACTAAGAAATAACACTTATTTTCACAAAAGCATAGTATGTGATTAAATGAATAAATATTTTACACTATCTTACATCAAGTAGATTAATTGTCAGTTATCAGTGCTATAATGACTTCATGGACTTAAGGAGTTGACTAAATCTTCATATACTTGTACCTTCAAGTCTAAATTTTCCAGACTGTTTCAGTGTCATTAGTGAACTTTACTTTTGGTTAGTACTTGATCAAACTCTTAATTTAAACCCACTTTTATAAAAATTTCTAGGGTTCCTGTCTTCTCATTTAATCTATGGGTTATTTTAATTCAAAGCAAGTGTTTTCATAGCAAATTCATATTTCTTTGATTTTTTTTAATCATGCAAACAGAAGTAAATATAGGAAGTAAGAAAGAAACATGAAAAATGCAATTTTGCGTGGGTTGTGCATTGTTCTGTTACTTGCGTGTGTTACAAGGTTTTTCTGTGTTAGTGATATCAATGAAGAAATTCTACTTCACTTCATGCTAAAAGCTGCAGATTTTGCCTGGAACTGAAGTGAAAAAGTTGGGGCTTTTTTTTCCCTAGCTTTTTGTTTGTTTGTGGTTCTTTTTAAACAATAAATGAATTCCTGATTCAGGAGCACTTCTCCAGTGGCTTCGTGGATGAAGATGACTTCTGTATAAATTTTCAAAGATCTTCTGGCAGGCCTTGCAAGCTCAGCTGCAGATGCCATCAGAACCAAAAGTAGTAGGAGCATACAATTGTGTTTAGGTTGTATAAACACAGTTACCAGGAAGCCAGTGATGTTTACGCAGCTTCCTTGCTAAGCCTGCTTTTCTCAGTAAAGCCTAAAGTGCTCTAAATACCACAGGTATACCAGGGCACAAAGTTTGTCTTGACCTTCAGCATTAGCAGAATGTGACCTTCTGTAGCTGCTGTTATGCACTAGGCATACATATGGATGCAATCAACACTTACACTTGTCTTTTCTTATCCTGCTTCTTGCAACCACCTATCGCGCTTGGAAAGACTGAATGGGCTTAGCTTTGGTGGAAGGTGGATCTGCCCATGTAGGGTTAAACTAGGCTGTGACTTCAAAAAACTGCAGGCAGGCAGTTCCCTTTTTGTGAAGAGAGGAGCTTCCTGCTAGAACTGATACACCATGGTAGATTGTAGTATGTGAAGTGGAAACCCCCACCCCTCTGAGAATGTTACGCAGTGGAACCTACAGCAAGTGTAAAAACAGAGTATGTTTATTTTTGGAGAAGTGGGAAACTACCGTGGGAGTAAAAGGTTCTCATGGGGTTTTTTCACCATTCACCCAGTTACTTGTATACAATAGTTTAGAGGAAAAAGAAAAAGAAAGCTAATAAAATCCCAAAGAAATCACTGAATTTTGGAAGATATTTCTGCAAAACTTGGCATTGGAGAATACAGCAGTGATGCCTCTTCTGCTGCATATTCCTTGTAGAAATATAATAATACTAAAATTATGTTCCAAATATAGTTTTTAAATGTATAAATTCTGTTTGTTGCTAATATTATAGGTGCTGTTAAAGCAAGCAGTTGTGTTTTTTCCCAATGGAAAAGACCTATATATGCTGCAGGCTTAAAATTAGAAGAACTATACTTGCCCAGAAAGCTGCAAGAGTTTTATTGAGCAAAAGATGTGTCTTATGTGATTAGATTGTAAATAATACTTCTAATTGTGAACATGTATATAGTTCTCTTTTGTCAGCAGAAGTCACTGACTTTGGAAGGTGACACTTTTTTCCTTCTGTTTTTGATACCTAAAAATTGGCTTCAAATCTTTGGCAACAGAGAATGTTATTGCTGCAGTTTAGTTTTGATCTGTACTATCTCTAAACAATGGCAAGGTTACTGCAACATATGAATATGGGTTTCATTTTTGTATCTGCATAGTGCTTTTATTTTGACTTGCACCTCATTATGATGCAAAAAGTTACCTTGGTGTCTCCCCTTGCTTGTCACTGATTTGTTATTATCATTCATTAGTGCTATTGATTCTGCTGTTAGCAAAATGGATATCCAGAGAGTTTAATAGTTTCCAATTAGTTGAGGACTGTGAGCAATTGGATAGCAAAAGATATATCATTTGCTGGGTAGGAAGTTGTCATAATGTGGATTCTTGAAGTCCAGCAGACTGACTGGCTTCTGAGAGATGGAGTAGTCATGGAAAATAGTGCTGAGACCTTTTCAGTTGGCTGCCTCTTGGGGCTGCTTGCTGTGTTTTAGTCCTGGGCCACAAATAAATAACTTCAGTGGTGTCAGCACTGTGTGCTGATGGAGATGTTAGATTTATCTGGCACCCTTGTGCATCTGCGGTGTCCTCAAGACACCGAAGACTTTTTGCTGCAGTGACTGTCACAGGACACTCGGGTGGAGCCATATGTAGTGACTCCATTGAGGAAACATTGACCTAGAACAGGGAGCTGTTACTGGATTTTAATTGCTTTTGTCAAAAGGGAGCAGACACTTGTCATGACACAGGAAGTGCAGAATATCATGGTCTGAACAAGATGGGTAGGAATCAGGCCTGGGAAAGGTGGTTATTAATCCATTATTGCAGTACTCTCCTATTACTATGTGAAGGAATTTGCAAGGATTGTAGGAACTAAGTATTTTTTTATGTTAAAATTTTTCTTTTAAATGTAAACTTGGAATAGTTAAAAGTGAAAAAGAATACTCATGATTTTTAGTACGAAGGAGTTTTTACATTTTTTAAATTAGGAAATATTTAGAAAGTAGTTAAGATATTGAGAAATAGTTCTCTGGTGAATAAAACTGCATTCCCTTTCAGTTTTGTTTAAATTAAGAAAGAGGAAGCATTCTAAAAAAAACCTCAGAGTATAACTACATGATGTCTGATTTGTGGCTTTCTGAAGATTGCCTTTGATTGCCCAATAGAACTTCTTGTTTAAAAGAGCATTGGTGAGAAAGAGAAACTTTGTGCTTAAAACCAAATTCCCTATCTGAAAAAGAAGCCTCTTTTTTTTTTCCTAATAATGAAAATAGCATGGAAACTAGGTTTGATTATGTTTGTCAGTTAAACTTGGAAAATACAACAAATGTGGAAATGTATCAGGAAAACATTTAGATTGCGGCTGATCCTATCTTAAGTTTTTCTTATCAAATGGAGTTTCGTTTCCCTGCTCATAGACTGACAGCTAGCAAACTAAGTGAAAATTCATGATTTCTTTGAAGTTTCTAAGAGCACATCCTCACCACACTGTGGAGAGTCATGCAGGTCCTGCTGGCTGTGCTGCTTTGAGTCGCTGCCTGCGCTCACTTACCTATGGGACTGGTACAACAGAACTAGCTCAATGTTGTGCCAAGGCTTTACACCAGAGACTGCAACTTAGGTTTGTAGAGCTAATTGCAACATTTAGACCCCTGAAAATTGGACAAAATATACTGGGCAAACTCATTTCAATAGTTACCTTATATGCATGTAAGAAAAGCAAGTGGTCCTACTTTTTTGATGCTGCTTTGGAAAATGACTCTGAGATATTGTATTTTCATATTGGGTTTTATCTATAGCTCTGATTTCATGCAAAAAGCTGCTCTTAGAACTCAAACCCTTGTTCCTCCCATGACACCTGTTCAATTATGTACTCAATTTTTAAAAAACCTGAAGAGAGAGCAAAATAAAATGTTTTCTGTGGCATCTTTTCTTTTGTTGTTAAGCAAAACTGCTGTGGATTAAGTGCTGCAATTTGAAGATATTCTCATCATACTGATGTAGATGGTATTAAATGACTTTATTGCATTAATACTTCTCAGAAGTACATGTAAAATAAAGATGTGGACCTTAGGTCACAACCTGCATGACCCTATCTCTGCCAGGACCCATCAGGTATGAGCCAAGCATGGCTGTGCTACAAATAACTAGATGGACACTATTTGTGAAAAAATTTAAGGGTGGCAATAAATGTTTTAGCCACCTGAACAGCTGGGTGTTACTGATGGCAGAGTTTTGCTTATGTTGGCAGTGCTGCAAAGACTGCAATCCCCTGTTCTCCAGGTGTAACAGATCATAGCAGAATGTTGGTCCTTTACAAAGACATGCAATGTTTTGCTATCCCAATAATTATAGAACATACAGTATGGCATATGTGCACTCTGACATTATATCTATATACAGGTACTATAAATCTGACTACAGGTGAGGACCAAATCCATATTCTGGTTCTGCTGTAGATTCCTTTGTGAGCTGTATGTTAGCTCCCTTGTCTCTAGTTAGCTCCTTGTATCTGGTGTGATATTCACGTGGCTATATTGGCTTTGACTATTCTAATTTTTCTGAAGCATTTTTGGAGAAGTGGAGGATGGAATATATATATTTTTTTATTTCTTAAGTCAAGTTTCCTCTCCGTCCAGGGCCTGGTAAGCACTTTTATTTCAGTGCTGAAAACTGGAGAAGGGCAACTAATCGACAAGGCTGTACTATGCCTTACTGTTTCATTCAGTAGAACTGTTTATGATGCTGAATAAGGAGCTTAAATTACTTGCACTATGTCTGCTGCTTTTTTTTTTTTTTGAAAAGCATTTCTATTTGCAAGTCAGAAAGGGAACTTCTGGCTGTAGAACTGCTGTACACTTTTCAGGAAATAGGCTATTTACTGGAGTTTTCCTTGGTTAAGCAGATTGCTTGGTGTGAGCACAACATTTGCAAGTTTTGAGCCCAATTTTCATGGCCTGTCTGCATTCCTGGACTCTACATCCACTTTTGATCATCTCTTTTCTTTAGCACAAATATGTGCACTCACATCACACTGGAATATTGACATCCTCTACAAACAAGGGTCATTACTGGTGAATCACTTGATACTTGCATTAATTGCGAAGCATTATTTGTCTCTTACTAAAAACTCTCCAGCTGAAAAGTTGTGTAAAATGTAGGTCAGTTTGGTTGTTTTAGCATGTTTTGTGGGCTGTTTTGTTTATTTATATTCAGGTTGTTCCCTATAGCTTGATTGTTCAATGAAAGCTCAGTGTATGAGTTGATGCTTTCATTTATCCTCCATTGCTGTAGTCTTGTGTTTTCTAATGTCCCTTAGTGAATGTTCCAGAATAGAATGAGGATCCTCCAAAGTGCATGAAGCCTCAGGCTGTCACCTCATGTGACCAAAGCAGAAGCTGTGGAAAAAGCAACTATCTGAAAGGAAAAACCCAGCAGCTCCAGTGAAAAAAGTCCAGCTTGGAAAGCACCAAACAATTTCTCACATAAATCTGTTTGGTTTTTTTTTTGTTTAGAGACAGCTCCAAACTCTTTGATCTCAGAATGGTTTGTACAGTCACAATATAAAAATTGTTATAAAAGGTGTTTGAAAGTGATAATGTGGAAGAAGGTGAACAGGTTTGAGAAGCAGGCCTTATTCCAAGAAAAAAGGCAATATCAGAGAGGGTGCCAGAATATTTCTGGAAAGAAGTGGGGGTTGGTATTGCAACCAGGATGAATTTCATTGGATTGAAGTGAAAAGGAAATGAAGAAAACTTGGATTTTGTGCACATTATGCAGCCACGAAAAGCTGGACATGCATTAAGATTTTGAAATTCTCTGCTAATAAAATATTGCTTTTATGGTAATGCAGGCTTACAAAATAAGTGTGGGCACTTCAGGATCTGGGCTGAGGGCCAGCAGACAGTGAACTCTGCTTCTAGGGTGAATTACGATGTTGTTGTTTTTCTCAGTGACATGTTGTTTTCCTGGTAGATGCAAAAGGCCACTCAATGGAAGATTGACTTGAAAGAATAAATAAAGCTTGCTGTGACAAATGAGGCTGGGTCAGGGTGGGGTCACAACTTGGTCACTGTTCCACAGTACTCTACGGAAAATGCACCAGGAAAACCTCAGCCAGTGGATTCTTATCTTAAGTGCTATGTATAGGAGAAAAAAGTACAATTCTCATATATCAGGACAAGGTGGTAAAAGAAAATTCAAGTCACCTGGCTTCAAAATAAGAAGGCATTCATTTTGTTGGTCATATCCTTCCTTTATTGAGAATTTGCTAATTTGCTGGAGCATATTTTGCATCTGTGTTTTCTCATGTCTTTTCATATAATTCCAGTAGAAGCATCCCCTGCCTCTTACAATTTATGTTTCTGGATGAAGTTTTCTTTGCTAAAGCTCAGGCTCGATCTCCTTCTTTGGATTGTTTACATATCTCACACAGTATTGTGGTGCTTTTATCTATTTGCTTCAAACAGTGAGTGTTAGGCCCTGCTCTAGCACTTTGGGAGCAAAACTTCACGCAGAGTGAAAAACCAGAGAGAATAAGAAATTCCATTCCCCACCATATTATACCCCTCATTAGGCCAGATAAAAATACAGGAGAAGTATTGGAAATGGATGCTATGCTGAGCTTAGCCTGCAGCTTATGAGAAATATGTCACATAGTGTAGCATCATTTGTAAGGTGCTGCTGATTCAGGGTATTGAGAAGCTACTGATTCCCACTTATTCTTCTATTTGAATCAACACCTTGCCTTTAAATTTGTGTAATGAAAAGCTTTTCCTATTTTTTCCAGAGTTTAGAATTAGGGATTTTATTGACAAATTGTGAGAAATAATTTAGAAAGTTGTCTAAAAAACCCTCCAAACCAAAACCAACAGTCACCTTTTCTTCAAGCAGCTCTGCATCTCTTTACCCTCCTTTTCTGATAACCAGTGGGTGACAGGGTAGTGTATGATTTGATGCTGAGACTTTCTCCCCAAAATATGTCTCCATTTCAGTAAACAGTTTGAAAAACTGTCAGTGTATATTTCTCTTTCTGGAAAAAACTTCTCATTAGCACTACACACTTGCTGTGATGAGAGAAACATGTCCAAGAAAGATACCTTTGATAATTAGAGAAATGAGACTCTCATCACTGCGAAGAGATGTCCAAGAAAGATACCTTTGATAATTACAGAAATGAGACTCTCATCACTGCAAAGAGGCACAGGGATAAAAAAGGAAAATCACTAGTGTGTGCTGAAAATTATTAAGACCTGTACTTCCAAATTCCTCTTCTGTTTTTGCAATTACTTCATGCATCAGTCACCAACACCTGCTAGCAGTTCTTTCCATTTAAGCTTCCCCACTGTGCAAGGTATTATCTTGTTTTTGGTTTTGTCTTGGTTGGTTTTATTTGGGGGGGGGGGGCACTAGGGGGGGAGGGGTTGAGGGGTTTTGTTGTTGTTTGGGTTTTTTACTTGACTTTTTCTCTTATGTTCTTTTCTTTTCTGACAATTTTTCCCTGCCACTGATGACATGGAAGGTGCAAGTCAGGTGTGATGAGCACTTGAGCACCCAGGAGTGGTTTTCCCAACAGCAGCAACACAAGGAAAAACTCCCAGGGCCAGGTCAGGTGCTGGTGTGCTCCCTGCAGCACTGCAGGCTACCTCCATGCAGATATGCCTTTCCTGTCCTTCCATCCTTCAGTTTTATACTTGGCCTTGAGAGAGTTGGCCTCAGTCTGGCAGTGACATAGTGAAGTTCAGTGGTGACTCAGTCACCCTGGTAGGTGTCACTGAGCTTGTTCAGTATAGTGTAATAGCTGCCTGTTGTCATACATTCATCTATGCTTCGAAAGAAAGACATGCATAGGTGTGATATGACTAAATACATGCTGAACTGATCAGCAGTAAAGGTAAGAAATGCAATTTCTTTCTCACCTGATTATTTTAAGCATTTATTTTCCTAAGTCTATATACTGATTTATACTCGTTATGCCTGAGGTTTGTGACAGAGGTATTTGTGTTCTGATCATACTGCTTCAAAAACCAGTATTGGTCTTTAGCAGAAATTAAACCTAATCAGCTAATTTTGGTGGTCAAGATGAGCTGCCTACCAGAAATACATCACCCAACTGATTAATTAATGCATGAGCTGATGTACCAGGTATATAATGTAGTTCTGGCCACTGCTCTAGTCCTTGGAATGTGTCAGGGCCTAAAGCATATCTAAATGCCAACTTTCATAACAGTAACCTTCAAAGTCACCATTAGTCACATTTTATTTTCAGGTCCAAGATGATGATGTATGAGGTTCTCAGCTGAATTGTTAATTCCACTAAAATCATTACATCAGCTGAAAATGAGGCTCAGTGCCATACAGGATGGTAAATAGATGATGACAGAGCAATGTCCCATGCTCTCACCTGCCACAAACCTGCAGTATGATTCTTCCCCTGGCACTGGGAATATGTCTCCATGGAAGGCACAGGGAAGTTTGCTCTCTGTCAGTAATCTGGCTTGGCAATTCACGCAAAGTCCATTCTGAAAGCAATTCCAGGATTCTGATCTACTGCTGTGCTGACAGAGTGACAGATCACACAGGCCAAGCCTCATCTTGTTCTAATGTTTTTGCTTTGCAGATTGCAGCTGGCAGCTGCCATATACCCAGCTGGCTAAGAAATGCTTTGCCCTGCTCACACAGATTTAGGCTACTTTTGTCCCACCCTTCTGTCATATCATCAGGGACTTACTTTACCAGTCCTTTTATTTGCATATATTTGCATTTTTTTCCTTCCAAAACAAAGGCTTTGTGTAAATGTTTTGTTTCTAAAATCAGTATTTACCATTTGTGAGGCATCTTTTGTCTAAGGACTCTGCAGCATGCTACAAACAGCAGCCAGTTCATCTCTACTGGGGGAACTGGACTTTATTTGATTATTTTTGATCAGCTAGGTTTGTTGTCTATGAGATGTTGAATGAGTTACTTGAAATAAGGTTACTGTGAAGTAGTACTCTTCCTTCATAGATGAGGAAGGATTCAGAAAACATATGGAGCACCACTAACTTTATTTGTCAGAGGAAGCAGTGGGTTCTCTGTTGAGTGATTTTTGGCTGATGCTGTTCTGAATTAATGGCAAAGCCAGTCAAACAATCCACCTCCTGCAGCATCCAGACCTGTGACCCACCCAGCTCATTTATTGGTACAAAACTTAACAAGAAACCCATAGCAATACTGTCTCTGTTTGACCTTTCATCACTCCTCTGGAGGTACATGGAGGAGAACTCTTTTTCACACAGATTTACAGTACAGATTATGGATAATTTGTACAAGTGGAGTAATTTCAAGCACCTCTTAGCTTTCACTGAACTGAAAATGCATTTAATTTAAGAAAGTATTGTACAGCTTATTAATTATGAAAGTGTGTTTCAATTTGTCCTAGATAGTTAACATAGGCATGTGATCTCCTATGGAAAGGCTGATTTAGTTGGCATTTAACAAGCCTAATGCAATTTCATCCACTGAGGTCAGTGCCAGAGTGTCAAAATATTTTTAAAGACTTTTTCTGAATCTTACTAAGTTCTTCCTTGTTATCATTATGTGATATTAAATGCATTTTAACTGATTTGAAAACAGATATTACTAGTCTTTTTACTTTTTCTGCAGCTGAAAAAGGAGTTATCCAATTACTGGATGTTAAATCTGAATTGAGTAGCATTCTTTCCTCATTTTCTTTAATTTTTCTGAATACCATGACATTTGGGACACTAGGAGTCATTGCTCTCTTAAATTCTTTTATTCTGTATGCTCCTCTTGAGAAGAATATTGTACAGTTAAATTTTAGATTAGGTACAGATTAAGTAGGTTTTTCATTTTTTTACTATTGAGTTACTATAGATTATGTCATTCAGTTGTTATCTTTTGAAAGCCTGTTGTGTAAATTTTTATGCTTTTATATCTATTTTATGCAATGAAGACATGGAGTGGTTGGTTTGGTTTGTCTTGTAAATATTTCAGGAAAAGCATCATAGAAATGGGGCCTGGAAGTGACCTGAGATATCACTTGAAATCTACCCAAGATGAGGTACACAGTATTCTTGGCACATGGCAAGATTTGTTTGTGTGTGTTTTAGGCAAAACAGTTGCAGTCTTTCCTTATAGGCTATTTTCTGGTGTTTGATTTCTCTCGCTTTTCTCTGGATGCTTCCAGGGTTTTCATAGTTTGGGGCTCAAATCTGAGCATTGTATTCCATCTGGAGAAACACCAGAATTAAAAAGGGTGGATCAGTTACCACCACTGCTTGCATATAGCATTCCTCTCATCTCTTAAAACTGTATTTTAGCAATCACACCGAGTTACATTATTGGCTCATGCTGTTATCCTCTACACCTCCTGCTTACTGAGTTCCTCTGTGTGAATGTATTTGCTAGCATTCTCTGGGCTCATTTTTCATGTGTCTAACTTGAACATTGTCCTGTTATTTTTAAATTCTAGTTTGCCAGGAACCCTTTGAATTTAAATGCTATTTTCCTAAGTACATCTCCTCCCACCTTAGTAACATTCCTGCATTTCTCATGTGTAATTTATATAATTGTTGATGATGTTAAAACACAGAATAGACTGGGCAGACTACAGTATAGACCCCATATAATCCCATTGGAGACAGCTTGCTAACACAGGAGCAAGTCAATGATAATTGTGATTCCATTATGATTTTCCAGCTGATTGTGGATCCTGCTCATGCTGATTCCCTGTGGAGGAAGCTTTCTTAGGTTCCATTTGAGAATGTCCTTGGTGACAAACCAAATAGCTTGAGCACAGTTAAGGTATGTCACTCCTCCTGCTGTATCCTAGTCACTAGGCCAGTTATCCTGTCAAAGAAAGAAGTTAGACTGGTTTGACATGATCTGTTCTTGACAACTTTGCGTTCGTTATTTCTCATCACTTCATTGTGCTCTAGGAGCTTAGAAATGAATTGGTTTTCCTCCTGGGTCTTCCTGAGCATTGCAGTTAGCATCCTTGCATGTAATATAGTGAGTCCCTCCTGCTTGCACCAACTAAAATGCTGTGTTTATCTTTCTGCAGTAATCTAGCATCTCCCCTTCCATGCTCTTTGCTGGTTACAAAACAGCATGTTCTGAAATTGGCACAAATAGAATATTGGAAAACTAATTACATGTCTATTCTCATGAGCTTCTCATCTGAATGCTGCAGCTATTAGAAGATTAATTAACTGAACAAACATCAAATGTTTACAGCAAGCTGCATTTCAGATTTACATCATGGACAATATTATTATTCTAAATTTGGTGTGATTTTTGCACACAAACTCCAACAACAACAAATCCTGGGTTAAATACAGTTAGATTCCAGGATAGCTTCTGCAGGTTTTGCACCAACATGCTAACTGCCATGCTAAGCTGTCCTGTTCCAAATTTACACTTCAGCCTGTTCAATAGCTCCTGAAAGAAGCTGTCTGCAATCCATCTGAACAGCCATTGCTGAAATAAGTCTAAGTATCTCTGACAAAAATGGCTAGCAACAAAAACTAGTGTTGATCTATTTCTCAGACCTAAAGTTCCACAAAAAGTAGAGCAAAACAGGACTGTAACTCAAAATGTCAGAATGCAGGGGTTTAGTCCTTTAACATATTTACATCATCTGTGCAAACCCACGTTGCTGTGTTCCATATCCTTTCTCAAGTCCTTATTTATAAAGCAGGCATGTAACCATTTAAAATTGCTTGTTATTTCATTCAAGTTGAAGAGATTATTCCCAAATATAGCAGTAAGCATACTTGCAAGCATTTGCAGGAATGTGCTTCCAGGAATTCAGTTACACTTCTGGTGACCTCTATCACAAATGGAATTGACTGCATTTGAAAGAGCAAAACCCTTTCAGTCTTTTTGCACCCACTCATGGTATCTTGTTTCTTGAACTGGTAGGTCATCTTGTTTCCCCTTGTAGTGCTCACCTGCATGCTTGAACACTCAAAAATACCAGTGGTCATTTATTTCAGGGCTACAGATTATGATGAATGACACTCTGACTGCCTTAGTTCTAGCAGAAGCATTAAGATAAGATATTCCCTGGATACAAACTCCTTGGGTGACATTTGTAGAAAGAATTCATTTGTGTCACTTGATGTCAACTCTGTTCTAGAATTGATTTTTTTTTAGAGTCTCTATCAGCTTTCTTCCTATCACCTTACAAGTCTGCTGTGAAAAAGCTTGTCCCAAATAAAGACAAGTACAATTTATCATTTAGAACTTGTAATTTTAAGGATTCTCTGTCAGCCAAGAAGACAAGATCCCTTCTTTACAGAGCTGCATATAACAAAGCATGACAATGAAGAATCTAGCTGAGAAACATTGCTGCATATAACAAAGCATGACAATGAAGCATCTAGCTGAGAAATATTAGGGAGTTATTCTGAGCTTTTGTCTCTTGGGTTTGGATCTGGCTTTCGTGGATTTGGTCTCCTTTTGAAGTTGGTAGGGAGACTTCTGTTGATATCAAGGGAAAATTGATCAGATCTGTCATGAGATGTTATGGGCTAAAGATCATGTAAATGCTATCAGCCTAGTGTAAATGGGGCTGCCACTTGCTGTTCTGTTCATGAATGTTTACCTATGCAAGGATAATGATCAGAACCACTAAGAACATGTGTGATGACCTGTGTGCAGCAGAACCACTAAGAACATGTGTGATGACTTGTGTGCAGATTTTATAGCATTATTCCAATTTCTAGACAGCAGAGAATCACAATTAAAGAAGCTTACTAGGGCACAAATTTGTTTTTCAGTTTGAAGAGAAAAATATAGATTATTAATCACACTGCTGAAAAATAATGCTAAGCATGCTAGGAACCAAAAATGCCACTGTGTGTTATTCACCAACACATTTATGGGAAGGTTCTTCATGAAATGCTCAGCTAGGGTAGCTTTTATTCACCAACACATTTATGGGAAGGTTCTTCATAAAATGCTCAGGTAGGGTAGTCTGTGGAAGCTTGCTGAACTTGCAGAGCTAATACTTAAGATATTGTGTGTAAAGAAAGGAATTCTCTGCTTGGTATTAAAAATAAGCTTTGTTTTTTAAATGTAAATTCATATTCTCTGACGTTTTAGAGTGTAGCTTTAATTCACACTTAACAACACATTTATGGGAAGGTTCTTCATAAAATGCTCAGGTAGGGTAGTCTGTGGAAGCTTGCTGAACTTGCAGAGCTAATACTTAAGATATTGTGTGTAAAGAAAGGAATTCTCTGCTTGGTATTAAAAATAAGCTTTGTTTTTTAAATGTAAATTCATATTCTCTGACGTTTTAGAGTGTAGCTTTAATTCACACTTAATCAATTCTGAATATACCTTTCCATATGCTAAGACCTAGATTTATTTCTTTGTGTGTTAAAGTTTTTTGTCATGATATAGTTGAATGTTTTCTCTCTCTCTTTTTTTTTTCCTTTTCAGTTTAGAAGCGTTCTTCATTTGGAGAGGTTTGCAATCTCCTTTGCCTCCATTTATTTAAATGTTGCTCTTGCTCAAAATTGCATTTCTATTTGGTTTCCGAAAAGTTTATTTGACAGTTATGAGCTTTCAGTTTGTTAAATCAGCAGTAAACCTTACTCTTGCTCTGTGCTGTAGTAATGATGATCTTTAAAGGTGAAAGTGATTAGCTCATAAACAACTGTTTAATATATTTTTCAATTAACTGTTTGATTTGGCCCACCAAGATGTTTTTAGGTTGTTTGGTTTGGGGTTTTTTGTGGGGTTTGGTGTTGGTTTTGATTTGTTTTAACATATGCATAATAGTATTTTTCTTGGTCACTCAGCAATTTTGTTGCTTTGCCATGATTTGTAACCTGCTGACGAAATCGAAAGGAAAGAAGCAATTGCTGAAATATTTTGTACTTCAGAAAACATGCAATGGCATGAATATATTCATTCCTTCACTTAGGTCTCAATTCACAAACTCATCTAAGCATTGGCATCCATTGACTCTAGACATGTACTCTATAACTGGGATATTAGTTTTATCCAAAACAGTATGAAAAGTTTATCTTAGCTAGTTTATCTTAAATGATGTAGCATTGTGACAGCTTAGTGATATGGGATCTGAGAGATAGAAAATACTTTTAATGGGAAACACTGTTGTTAAAGTATGATGTGCAGTCTGTTAAGCAAAATGTGCAATATTTATGCAGAGGTTGACCAGGCCAGTGTGTTGTGTGTGATGGGCTGATATTGGATTCTGTTCTGTGAATATTCTATAGATATTGATTTTTGTATGTGTATGTATATATACAGCCATATAATTGCATTATTTTAAAAACTGCATAGTGATTGCTGCAATCTTACTTGGATTAATTAATCATACATGAGTGGTTTTACATGTGAAATGCTGATGGTGATCACAATTCAGGTAGAGTAAAGAGTGAGATGCAACAGCTACTGAAAAAAATGTTCTTATTCCCATAGTCACTCAGAATTATAACTTGAAATTAACAAAATAACAATTGTAGAAATATTTAGCAACAAGCTAATCCTATAGGACTATACACAGTTTGAGCATTGGAATCAGCATTTTGTTGACTTTCCCCCATAGGTGTAAGGGAGGACAGGCTACAGCCCTGTCTTTCAGTCACAGCTGGTCTGTGGGAAGAAGTGCAGCAGTGTTGCAGGCTAGGGAGTTTAAAAGTCACAGAGCAGGGAAAGATAAGTGTCTTTGAAGCCTTATTTGCCTTTTGAGGACTATCATACTGTGGTGCTGCTAGTGGTCTCTGATTGTAAGATTCCTGTCACATAGATATGGAGTACATGAAATCTTTTTCTCTGCCATGCATGGAAACACAAAGGATAAATGTATTCTTCGAATGGTACAGAGAAAAAAAATCTGCATCCAGAATTTGAGATGAGGTAGTCAAGAGCACAAGAACAGAGCTAATCATATTTGCATTAAAGGAATGTTCACTTGTTTTTTGTTTTGTTTTGGGGTTTATATATATAATGCCTAAGCATTCAGTACTGTCCCTGTATATGTTCACCTAAATGTAACTTTTGATGCAGGAAGATTGTTGTATGGCAATGTGAATAATTAATATTGCTATTTCCAATTCCTTCCTAATGGTCCATTTAGTAGCTAGTTTCTCCAGCTACTACCAGTTACACCCGTGTAATTCAGAGATGTGGTTTTATATCCTGTTTGGGAAAGCCTGTTTGTCATTTGACACACATTTCTACCTGCCTTTTCTATCTGAGCAGGCTGGGTTAAAGAGCAATGGATCCAGTCATCTGTAGGTGGAAAGGTATCCTTGTCATAATAGAAGGAGAAGACCTTTGCTCATACTCTTAGCAGAGAGGCTAAGTAGTAATTTGGCATGGAGTAGGATACCCATTCAAATTTTCAGATCAGCAGGAGGACAGTATGTGTCAGGGAAACTTGTCCTCAGGATGTCTGTGCCATGTCTATCATTTAGATAAACAGGCTGCTTTATTTGCAGCAGCCATCAGTTTCTTCTTCCCCATATATATTAAAATTCATGTCCTCAGGATGTCTGTGCCATGTCTATCATTTAGATAAACCATATATATTAAAATTCAAATAGAAATGTAAAAAAAAAAAAGAAAAAAAAGAGTTATTCTTATAAGTTCTGGAAAAGTCCATAGGTCCAGAAGAAAGAAAAGTGCAAGAATATCTAATATGTCATGGTTTTATTAAGAGATGTCACAGAATCCTCTCTGATAATTTCATGTACTGCATTTAATGAAAATTTCTAGCTAATGCAGAGTAAGCTCTGCCAGAAATCCTTATGATGATTTTTGATGTTCATTGCTCCCCAAGCATTGCTCCACAAGGTCATCTAAAAGGATTTTGTACAGGGCTGATAAGAACCAAGTCTGTAAATGGTCTCTTGCTGAAAAGAACATTATACTTGCCTTTTATTCATTATGAATTTCCCATAAACAACAGTATCTGTGGTTTTAATACTAGGCTATGTGAAGGGAGCCATAAAACTAGTTTCCCAGTGATCGTGTGTGGATAGTTTAACACCTTTTTCTTCCAGAACTTCAAGTGTGAGCACAATTGGAAGATAGTGCCAATTATTATAAATCATGTTTGCAATTTGAAGGAGCTGTGTTTTGCCAAGTTGTGTGAGTATGTACCGAAAACATAATGTGCTGGTTCAACCAAGCACTGCTCAGTGTATAATTTTAGCCTGGTGAATCATTATGTTGTGCTAAAAGCTTGCTACAAGCTTATTGCTGTAAAGCATTAACACGGTGTCTGTAGGCCTCCATCTCCATTAAGTCAAATCCCATTATCAATGCATCTCGAATGACATGTGTTTTGCTGTGGACTAGTAAATACCTTTTCCCCACCAAGCATTTTACTTCTACATGCAGGGCACTCTGTGGTAAATAAAGGTTATGTGAATTAGTGTGATGTGGGAGTTACTTAAAATTCTATAACTGAATCTTCCCTGTTACTCCCAACACCAATGCTTTGATTAGAAACCTTACAGATAAATTCATTGAACTTGGAACCATATGGCAGTGATAAAGCATAGCAAGCACCCTGCAAGTTGCACACATAGCAGTAATTGGAAATGAAAGATAGTGTGGAAGTCATAAATCTCAGCAGCATAAACAGCAGCTAAACAGCTACATAAAATTACTGTGTCTGTATTTCAGGATTCTCTTGTTGTCTCTCATATAATTTGTTCTTTTGAAAAGAAAACCAAAATGGAAAGGTGTAAAATATGTACTAAATCTCATACTGTTTTTTCAAGTAACTATGTAAAAGCTGCGTGAAAACAGATGCTCACAGAAACTTTCCGCAGTGATCTATTTAAAAATAGATGCTGCAGAGTAAAATATGTACAGTAACACACAGTGCTTGATACTTCATGTGCTAAAAGGTACAAGTGAGAGAACTGCCAGTGGTATGTACAATTGTTATGATTTTTAGTGTCAGAGTGTATTAGAAAACTATTTTGAATACCCACAGAAGGAGCACATTGATGATGAGTTGTTGAAAGTTGCACAAAACTCTTCATAACGGGTACTCTCAAGTAAATCATACAGTAGCATTATTCCTGACATATTTATTCCTCTCAGAGCTTTCTCAAATAATTGCAAAAGTGTTTTTCGGTGGGGGGGTGGGAGGGTGGGTGGTAAGGAGGAGAAGGGATGACATCCATTCATTCACTGGAGTGGAAAAGAACCATTTCAGAAGATATGAGAGAGAGTGATAGCTAATTTACCAGTACCATGTAGGGGTTCCTGCATAGGAGATGAGGGAGGGAATGCACCACATCCAGATTCACACAGTAGAGGTGTTTTGAAGTAGCAAGGTTGCAACCAGTTCATTTAGAAGCTGAAACAAACAGCACGGATTAGTAGCCATGACCAAGTACTCTGCTTCTCCAGTTGCCCAAACCTTTAAAGATGTTGGACAGGAAGCTATCAAGGATCACTGAAATACTGTCCAGCACTGACTTTGTTGAGGCAGCAAGGTCATGACTTAGAGGCAAATGCATTGCTGTAGTAGTTATAATGGGATTTGATTGCTGTGGCTCTGAAATGCTGCACAGCATGAGGCAGTTCTTAGGAAACACACCTGCTGGGAAATAACTTAATTGCAATCTATTTCACATCTTTCAATATTTCTGTACTCAGAAATTATTGGAAATTTGAAAGCACCCTACATTTTCCTGCATGCCCACATTAAGCTAATAAACTCTCTCTCTTTTGGTTTAAAATCTTTAGCTGTTTGTTTTTGTTCAAGGTAAGGAGTAAAACTTAAGTCATATGAAAAGGCACATATTTTGACCATAGTTGCTACTTGACTGTCTTATCACTGAAATATATTTAAGCCTCAGAAGAAAATAAACCAACCTAAAACTACATTAAGATCTCCATGTTACAGCAAGCTTCATTAGGACTTAAGCCTCATTACTGTCTTCCTAATAATCTCAGTTAAAGCTGTGGTTTAGGTCCTGTTATTTACTCTCAAAAATGATTTTTCCCATGTCTAATAATAGAATAATAGAAAGGAATGCTTCTTTCTTCTCAAGAGGTTAACTAGTTCAGCACTCTACACTGAGTGGGGTCAAATTTGGCTGCAAGTTTTTCTGGTACCTTTTTTTTCCTGAACTATTTGCAAATATTGAGAATGCACTGTACTAAGAAATATGTTTACCATTGTCGAGTGACCAGGGTGTCTTTTCTGTAAGGAGCCTCTTGCTATTTCTCAACCCTCTTTCCCCTGTTTAGTATTCAATATCTGTAAGGAGCCTCTTGCTATTTCTCAGCCCTCTTTCCCCTATTTAGTATCCAATGTGGGGTTCATTTCTGCATTCTGCAAAGTTTGCTCTCTTTTTGTCATGCTAAGGCTGCATCAATACCTGCCCTGTTAAAAAAGAAAACAAGTCAACATTTTCACAATATGCAACCTTAATGCTTCTTACTATAAATACAGATCTTTTCTTTGCAGCCTCCTTTTTCCTCCCCTTCCTAACCCTCAATGTACATGTGGCCATCAACAATAATTAATGCTGTCCATTTTATGGAAATATTTTATTTATTGGAAAATGAAGGCTGATGCTCTTTAAATGAAACAATCTATTTACATTTCCCCCCAGAAAGTATTTTAATTTTGCTTCTCTTTCCTGGACAACTCTGTGTGGTCTGTATACTTCTCACTGTGAAGAACTCCAGTTTGAGCCCAATATCCCTTTACATTTACAGGAAAGGCATGATGCCTTTCCTGTCTTGCATATAGTATTCCTGTCATTATCTACCAGCACTGCTTTTATTTTTTCTGCAGTGTTACATAATTGACTCAACTATGATTCATATCAGCACTCTGGTAGTTTTCAGCAGTGCTGCAGCGTAGGCTGACAAGTTCTCCTCCTTCGCATGTAAAAAAATGTCTTCTGTCCTTTATTCCAGTGGATTTACTTTGTGTTCTCCACATCCCAATTATTCTTTGGAAACTCAGGCATTAAAGATGTATCTAGTGGTATATGCTAGTCTTCTGTGGGAAGCTGCTTGTAAATACTAATGCTGAAGTGGTTAGTGTTAAGATGTGTTGTACAACAAATGTAACTATTGCTGTCCAAAGCAATGTGAATATGAGGTCAGCTGAGTTGCTGTGAAGAGCCAGTTGTGGCTGAGGAATGACTTTTTTCACATGTGAAGCACTTGCTTGTAGGCCAAGTACAGAAGTGACTAAGTCTTACTGTTGTAAAGTATGTTAATGGTTGTGTCAACTCAATTTGAAAGGTTAGGAGTTCCACAGATTATCAAAACTGCCATCTTTATCACAGGATTAGGCTGAGGAGGCAAAGATTATATTGATGTTGAAACAGAGTTCTGGTATCGTTTGCAAAGTAGATCCATTTAAACTCAGCCATATTTGTTTCACAAAGTACCTCAAATGTACCTCAGTTTCTGCCTAAGTATGTTTGACCTTTGGCTTCCCTTAGGAAATTGTCTTATTAGTAGCAAAAATACAAGCAGGTGTCCTTTCCCCCTGCCTTTGCATTTCTTAATTTCTAATGTACACAACTTCTGCTTCATTGGAATTGCAGGGAAAAAAAGGGCTAATAGGCTTTAAAGCTATTGCTAATGTGAGTGTATTCCATTAGCAACCACTTGATTAATTTTGCTGCTTAAACCACTATGAAAATTGGTCCTAATATGTGTAATCTTGCTGCTTTCTTTCTCTTGAAATACCCAGTTGCCCAAATGTTATATGACCTAGTGTATCAGCAAGTGACTTTTGTGTTATGCTGTTTTGGTTTGTCCTCCTTAGAGTCTGTCTCCATTAGTAAAACATAATTTGTCTTGACTAGAGCACTAGTATTTCCTGCCTAAGGGATAAAACCTCTTGGATCATTGTGCACCAAAGAAATCCTTATACTTTCACAATTTCAGCTCTGTAAACATATCTTCTCTGAGCTTGCAGTATCTAAATATTTTTGTAGAAGTTCTGTGATTTTAATAAACAAAGAAATATGTAAAGTGCGCTGCCTTCAGGACAGCTAGAAGCACTGTAGGACTGGACTGGGATCTACTTCCAAATAATTGTTCTAGTCTGAAGGACTCACTTTCTGTCTTAACTATTTATTTTAAATGCTTTTTTCCCCTCTTACATTACAGACACTTTTGCTGCGCTGGCTAGTCTGTTTTTATTCTCTTTATAGTCAGTGCGTTCTGAAGGAATATTCCTCTTAATGTGTCAAATCTTCTGTTTTTATTCTCTTTATAGTCAGTGTGTTCTGAACGAATATTCCTCTTAATATGTCAAATCATCCTTAAGAGAAAAGTCTATATTTGTGAAGAAGTCCTCCAAGATCTTAGAAAACCTGGTTTCAGAAAATATCCTGCTGATGTTGCTGTCCTAGATTCAGGAACATTGACACATACATGAAAACTAAACTGTAATGTGTACTAAGCAAAGCCAATGCTTACTTAATTCAAATAGCTGTGTCAGCTGAATGGCCTGGTTACAATCCAGTACTAAAACATAATTGTTTGAACTACTTGGTTAAAAGCATGGAATCCCTACCTCATTTTGCAAAATGCATCAGACTAAACCTGTAGAGATGTCCTGCCCAAATATTTTCTCACTGAGAAATACAGATTTGGCTAAAAAAACCCCTTTTTTTTTTGGTACTATTCACTTAAACAATATGATCTTTTTTCCTTTTAAAATGCATGAATAACAAGCATGAACATAAAATACAGGAACAAGCTATTTCTTTAAAGTTCTTTTGAGCTCTTAGAAAAGGCACATTGCATGTTGTGATTGAAAAGCAGGGATAGATGTCAAAAGAGGGAGTTTTGTGTTTCTCAAAGATTTTACCTTTTTCTTGTCCTTTTCCTTTTTATCAAAATCATTCAACAGTTTCTGTAACAAAGTGCTGAAAATGTGCTGAGCAAGAATCCCTGCAACTTCTGTACCTTCACTGTAACTCCTCCTAACCTCCCAGTTAGCTGTTGCATTCTTAGTCTCTCAGCAATGCTTTGAATGTTTGGGGCCACACAGTTTAGTTTTGTGAAAAAGCTGGGATATTTATCTTTAAGCAAGTCTTGTGTAGTTCTCATTCAGTTTCTCTGATCTGAGACTGACTTATCAGTTTCTACTTTTTTTCCCCCCACGACCACCTCCCCCCCCGCCCTGGGGGAACAGTTATTATTAGTTTTAAAACTAGTCAAAACCCTTTGATTGAAGTATTTGGCAAGAGAAGGAATTTAAATTGGTACCTTCAGAAGTTTATATAATGGGCCAATGTTCTCCTTTCCCTTGATTTTTGCTGCATTAAAAACAATGTGGAAAATGCACAAGCATGACCAAACCCTTCAGAACAGGAGAGACTAAAAGCTGCTCAAAACCTATAGGGAAATTCAGAGATACTATGTTGATTTGTTCTCCAAGATCAATATGGTCTTCTTAATTCCAGCCCAGTAAGTGAAAGATCAGCTTTGAAGAAAATGGCTGAGACAGAAGGATTTCAAGAGAATTTGAGGATTTATTGTGTCATGCAAGTTCAGCTTTGTTTCAGTGTCTCTGAATTTACAAATGCTCTGTAAAAATTTGGGAATGAAACTGCTTGGTTTTAGCCCAGGACAGCTTCAATTAGAAACATGCTTTTTATTTGGAAGATGTTTTAGTTGGTTGTTACTAGTCTAATGGAACAGGTTTAGTAGATGCTCTGTAAAAATTTGGGAATGAAACTGCTTGGTTTTAGCCCAGGACAGCTTCAATTAGAAACATGCATTTTATTTGGAAGATGTTTAAGTTGGTTGTTGCTAGTCTAACGGAACAGGCTTAGTAGATTTTCTGCATTGGATCTCAAAGTTGCAATCCAAAGTTTGACACAGAATAAGAAGCTTCATGGCTGCAAAGAGGAGAGAATAGTTCCTCCTCCCATATCAGGTGTAGTAAAGTTTCTTGGTGAAACAATTGGCAGGGAGGGAAAGCTCTGTCAGGAAGATTCCTGTCTTAAAGCAGTTTTTTTGTTCGTATGTAATTTGTCGTTATGTCTTACATCAGCACATCATAGTTTACACTGAACAGAGAGACTAAACCAAATTGTCCACTGAGTGATGCCTGTTCTGTAAGCATAGTGAACTAAGTATGATTATGTCACTTTAAGACTTGATCATAGCACTCCAGAGGGTGAAGTCAGGATTTTACAGACCTCTTTAATCACAGCCTTCCATAACTTTGGAATGATTTACTTGTATGTGCAATGATTATTACAATCATTTTGAAATCTTAATAACCTTCTCTTTAGCATACCCTTTTAATTATGACTGCATCCCTTCCTCACATGTGACATAGAAAGATATATGTTCCATTTTTGCCCAGTAGCAATTTCTTTCCAGATTTCCCAGTCTAATTAAATGAGAAAGAATAAGTAATCTGGGAACCGTGACTCACAGTATACAATAGGTACTGTAGAAGATTTGAACTATTTGTATATATTTTATGTTTTTGTGATTCAGATTATGTGTTTGCATATGGAAATTAACAAAAAATTGCTTCTTTAATATTTATTACTTCAGTTCTTGTATTTAGCCATCTGTCTTTTCCCTTCTCTCTTCTTTTCCTTCCCCCAACGATTTTTGATCACTATGGAATGAAAAATATCACTGAAGCATACGTAAACTCTTGAAGCTATCAATGCAAATTCCTCACATTTTTCAGGAGAGGAGAGTTTTGGCATGCACCATCAGTTTAAGTGGTGTCTTTATCTTCCACAATGCTGCAGTTTGTTTAATGGTTTACGTTGTTTGGCATTGCCAACAAAAAAGAAAAGAAATGCATGATAACAGTCCTCACTGATGCAATGCTCCTCTTCCAGCAATTTAACATAAAGACTTTTAACACTAAGCCAATCACTATACAAAATCTGCTATGGAAACAGCTCATCTGAACAGCTTGAAGACTAAGTTGCTGTCATGCTAAAGCATTATAAATTCTATGTAAGATTGTAAGCTTAGCTTTACTATTTCCTTTAGTTTCTGACTTCTGACATCTAGTTTCTTTATTGACTGCTAAAACGAAATTATTTCAGGTGCAGTTGCATGTAGGTAGGAGTAAAGGGACTCAGTTGCCTGTGTGGTGATTTCTTTGGGGGAGAAGTAATAGAAGATTCTTTCTTTGGAGCTGCAATGTGCTGCAATGAAGTTAGATTTCTCTTCTTAGTTCTATGTTCTCTCTTCTTAGTTCTATGTTCTTAGTTCTATGTTCTCCGAGGTACCATGCAAATATATGAGAGGAAGTAAATGCAAAAGCAATTGGAGGATTTCTTTGCTGTCTGATGCTGTTGGGCTGTTGAGAACTACTGATGGAAAGAAGCTCCTTTTAAGAAAGGAGAGGAAAACAGTGTATTATGCCCCTTAGAAGCCCAGAGTGAAGCAAGGGATAAGAACAGCTAACTCTTACTACCTCATGCTGCAGTCAGGGTATTTTCCAGATCTGAAGACTTCAGATATACTGAAAGATATAGTTGCTATTGATGTAGCAGCAGCAGGGAGTATTTGTTGTATGGACATGTATTTATGCAAGGAAGTTGAGAAATCTCTCCATTACTGATGATCAGTGTATGCACAGACTGGTATTGCATAAAGTAGTTATTGCTGCCTGATTTAGATTGGATCTATATCCATTCCTCCTCTTCCTCACTCTCTGAACAGCTGCCATATTTTCTCAGCAAGACTTCACTTAGAGCTATGACTGTTCCTGAATGACACTGCAAAGCTTGAAATGGTAATTCAGCAGCAAGGCTGAGCCACTTTTCAGTGCAGTACTATTTAGAATCACCCCAAGATGTGATGTTCTTGCATTAGGCAGCAGTGTCAATTCAACATCAGTATCAATATTTAATTCAGCGCTGCAATGCCAAATAATTGAATTTTCTTTTGGAACAGATTTTTTTTTTTGTAGAAGCTGTTATTTAGAATGGATCAGAATTTTAATTTCACTTTATGCAATTTAAATTCTACACTTGTTGATGTCAACCCTTTCTTGAGGCACTCCATTAACTACTCATTTTTCAGGGAATGACATAGTGCCTTTTCAGATTAATATTAAAAAAGTAGTATTTTTCTCAGATTTAATTGAGGCTTGCACGTAAACAATAATCCACCCTTCTTTCTACGAAACAATTAGTATTGCTATTAAATGAGTATCAGGACTGAAGTCACTCATCTTGAAGATAATGTCCATTGCTGACAATGCAGCTGAGTTCCTGTTACCCTTCTGAAGTGAAACATGAAGAGGAAAGCAGCAGATCAATGCTGCTTTCTGGTCTTACTAAAGCAAATATTTTTAGCCTAGAAAAGAAAGTTAAATTCCTTTGATTCATGCCATATGCTTGAGTTTATAACAGGCTTTTTTGTTCCCTTTTAGCTAGATCAGATTGAAAGTGGGATAATTATCAGTGAGGGTTAGAAATAAAATAATCAGTTTGCATGTCAAAATATCTTGATTTTTATGTCAGTCATGTTGTCTTTCTGGTACAATGAAAATTGACTCTGGGTTTAACAGTAACAGCACAATAATCGAACTTCAAGCCTTTCCTTGCAATTGGTTGATTTGCCTTGTGGACAGGGGAATGAGGACAAATATTGCTAACTATGGATGCTGTGCTGGTAGTAAGGCTGAAAGGTTTGTATTGGTAAAAATCATAAACACATCCCACCAAATCAGAGATTAATCAGGGTGCAAAAATTCCTTTCTTATTTATCTTTATTTTTTTCACAGTAATATTCAAATATGAATTGTCTATACTGCAGAGTTTAACCAGAGTTGTTATTTCAGTGTTAACTTTGAATGCTCAGATGCAAGAAGTTTAATTGACTTGGACAGTTGCATGTTTTGGAGAGAGATCAGTGGCTCTGCTTGATATGCCAGACTAAAGATGAGTTTATTGACCTTATCTATACTGATGGTAATGACATTTATAAAGGTACAAGCTGATAATGCTACTGCATGTCCTATTATGTGCCTCTGCACCCATTATCAATTTTAAAAAAACCCTAAACAAACACCAAAGCAAAAAAAAACCCAAAACAAACCAACCCAGTAATTTTAATGGTTTTGCAACACTTGAAATTTTTGCAGTAGAATATCTGCAAAAGTAAGAGCAAATATCTGATCTTGTAGCTGTTGTCTTTGTTACTTCATGAAGAGTCTGTCCAGTTGAGTGTGTCTCTGGAAATGTGTGCCAACACTGTCTGCACCTGCTTCTAATTAAAGAGCTTCTAGTTGCCTAAGAAACATTATGACCTAAAGGCTCTTATAAAACCAAGAATATCTAAGATACATAAGGGAAGCACTAAAATCTCCATTGAGATTGTATTCTTTATACTGCATTTTGTTATATAACGTTAAGCAAAGCTCCAGCAGTCGTAGGTGTTGGGAAAAGATGATAAGAGATTGTTGCTATACATGACGTGTATTGCCATGGAAATACTGTTCTTCAGAAGAAATAAATCTCTTTCCTCTTGTGCATTATGGACTGTTAATAAAGCATATTAAAAAAAAAAAACAAGAAGAAAAGAAAAAAGGAAAAAAGTAAATGAACTAACTGGAGAAATTGGCAACACTAAATGGTTTTTAGGATGAGATCTGTGGGTTGGATAACCAGAATATCAGATGTCTTTGAACATTTTCCAAAATTCAGTCGGTAAAGAAGGGCAGAATTTGATTTTGGATCATTGCAATTAATTTCTTAAAATCAATGTTCAAGAAATCTGTTTTCAATACTTTGGAAACAGGCAGGATGTTTTTCCCCTGAATTTCAATTGTGCCTACATAATCCAATAGACTAATATAATAACTGTTGGATATTATGTACCAGCAAAAGAATAGACAACTGAAGGTAACTAAAAAATGTGTCATAATGGGTATAGAAATGGGCTATTTGTTCTTCACTCTGGTTTTAATTTGCATACAAGGTGTTTATTGTTCTTCAGCAAAAGGATAACAGGATCAATACAAGCATAAAAGGGTTTGGGAAGTGTTCATTAGTGGAAGCATTCACTGTTTTTCATCCTTGGAAATTCCATTTATTAATATCTGAGAATAAAATTATTTCCCTCATTTTCTGTCATACTGCTTGGAAAGCCTAAAAGCTATTTTTAGATAGTTCTTCAGAGTTTTATTTCAATTCCACTATCTTTTTTCATATTAAGATATTGAAAGAAGGATGAGAGCAGAGATGTGCTCTGTCTTACTCTTTAGTTTGCTGAAGCCACTAGGAGTCTGTTGGTTGACTGTAGCAGGTTTTGGACTTCCAAAAATGGGGAAAGATATTTAATTCTTCCTCTTTTCTGCACTCTATGGTATGAGGGTAAAAGGATACAGAAGCAAGTATACATAAACAATTTTGTTACTGTAGCTGACTGCTTGAAATTGCTGTCACCAGACATCACCCAAGGCAAGTAATTTATCTTTGTTCACATAAGTATTAGGGAGACGATTCTGGTTGCCTCAACAAGGATAACGAGAAAGGTAAGACAGTTCTTGCTAATGGAGTGTTGTCTATATTTCTTTTTTATCTTATACGACTGAGGAAAGACATTAGCTTGCAGGTAAGATATTCAAAAGCAGGATCCTGAATTTTGAGAACTGAGAAAAAAAATAAATGGAGGAATCTTAATGCATTTCCACAAATCCTCCCAGAAGACAAAGTTTGTTGGTTTTTTTGTTGGTTTTTTTTTTGCGGTGGTGTTTTTTTTTGTGGGGGGAGGGTTCCCCCTGGTATTTTTGCCTGTTCTTTTAGGTGTGCTCTCTAATTGTAAGAAAACAGACTAGGTCCTGTTTTGTAGTCTTTGCCCTTTGTTAGAATTCTGAACTTCTAATTCTATGAAGTGTAGATTATATCCACATCCTTTTGTTAAGGCAGGCAGAAAAAATTTTGCTGTGTAGGTTTTGTTTTTTCAACCAGTTTTTCCAAGATTGCTTTAAAAATGCTTCAGTCGTTATAAAAAAGAAACAAGTCAGATGTGCTGCAAACATTTTCTAACTGTGAGGTGCTGTCTTCCTCTGAAGTACTTGGATACCCTGGTTGCCATGGCAAAAGAGAAAATGAATAAAAAATTCCTGCAGTGAATACCTTTATAACTCTAAAATCATCGCTCAGCAGGGCTGTGTGCTTAATAACTCATGAAAAATACTGTGGATTTTTCAAAAGGCTGTGAGGGAATTTCTCCACTGATTTGTCTTGTTCTGTTCAGATGATTATACATGCTGCTAAAGAGCAGAGGTGACCAGGTGGGGTAGCTACATGATGGTGCAGTTTTTAGCTCTGACATGAGTGTGAGCATGTTCAGGCAAAGAGAGGCTGGGAAGAAGGTGGGATGGAGCAGTGCTGCTCCAAGCAGTGTGAGTGGTGTGGGAGGACAGGGAGACTTAGCATTCTACCTTCTTGCAGAGGAAGAGGAGGAGAGATGGGGCAGCACTTTTTTCAGCCAGAGGATGATTTTGTTAGCAGATGCAGTTGAAAGCCTTTGCTTGTGAAGCCTCACATTCAGTGAAGGGTACCTGAGCCCATGTGCTTTGTAGGTCCCAAGAAGGCTGAAAATGCCACTTACCTCCCAGTTGCCACCTTTCACAGACATGAGCTGTCCCCTCTGTGCCAGGTTCTAGCTCATTCTCCTTGTGGCATGCTAACAGGCTTGGATATCTCTGTCATGCCATGTCCAAATACCCAAGATTTCCCAAAGCTCTGGGTGTTGTGCTGGAACTGAGGGAACATTTTTGCTTAGTGTATTTGAAAAACTTGTTTTGAATACAGGGAACAGATCTCCAATATCCTGACTATTTTACAAACATCCCAATTCCTCCTAAGCCATAGGATTGTAATTTTTGAAGCTTTTTCAGAGAAGCCTGACCCAGGGGCAATGGTACCCGATAAATCATGTTAGTACTTGGAGCATTTTGCATAGTTCAGGTTGAAACCTGCAGTAGAGTGATGGCATTTTGAGACTTTCAGTGATAGATGACAGTGCCCACAGTCATAACAACTTGATGCAGCATCCTACTGTTAGCACCATCTGCTACAATTTTTAAATATAGAAGGGGATTTTTCTTAGTCAGCATGTTTCTGTCAGAACTAGCTCTTCATAGACCTAATCTGAATGCCTCCACAGAGCTTTAAACTTCATCAGCTTTCTAATGGAATAACACAGCCTAGTCTAATCTTTTCAAAGTGTTTGTCTTTTCTTAGCAAATGGAATCAATTTTTACTCTTCAGTGATTTCTGTGGCTGTATCTGCACTCATGTCTAAAACATTTCCAGTCTTTGCACTATCATTTGGATTTCTATCAAGAATGATTTTAGGGTCTGAGAAGTCATCAGCTGCTGAAATATGTGGAGAGCAGCCTTTTTGCTTGAATATTGCTACCATAAAGTGAAATGTGTGATGACATCATCAAACAACGACCTACCATACTTAGCTTCATCTCAACCCCAATTTTTATTCAATGGGTGCCTCAAAAATGTGTATGAAAGCAATGCTAAAGCCATGGCAACTATCTGCAAAATGCTAGATAACTTTTCTAAGACTCCTTTAGAATCTGTCAGCTAGGAATCATGATGGTTAAAAATATTTGTAAAGCATTCTGGAGTCACAGATGAAAATACCTGTTTGTATGATATTGCTTGTTGGTAGTTAAGATAGTGCTGTGCAGGTACTGATCCCAAAACTGAAGGTAGCTTGCTCACTGCTTATGGTGCCAGTGAAGCTTCTTGGCATCTAAGCTTTTCATTGCTCACATTGCCCCATGCTTCTGTTCTGTTCATCTGTATGAAAAACTGCCTGTTTCTGAACATGAGGATAAATGCACAGAGCTGACAGAGGGCTTAGCTCAATGCAAGCCATCAAAAAAGCCAGTTTTATCTACTGGCTGTGCTTCCTTCTCCCTCTCCAGGAGACAAAGCTGTTCTGTTCCTGGCTGAAACTTGCATGCAGGCTTGGGATGGCCTCAGGCAATGGCCAGGGTGGAGTGCCCTCCTAGCTGCTCATTTGCCCACGACACAAGTGATCACTGAAAGAATACACAACTTGTCCTTGCTTTCAGAGGCTTCCCTCCCCCTCTGCCATGTCCTTTGGACCCCAAGGAAGGTGTGACACCCGCAGGCCACTTCTTCCTCTGATTGTTCCCCCACAGCTGTTCCGCAAACACTTCCTGCCCTTGCTGGCCCTGAATAGCAGCTTGAGAAACTTAAATGTACAAGGAATTGCTCACTGTGCGAATAAAATACAATTTTACATATATATGTGGTGTTTGCACATCTTAGGACTTTAGACTGTCTATTTAAGAAAGATTTGATTTTTAGTCTCTGTTATGATCTTGCTAAGTTTGTTATTTTTCTGAGATGAGTGCCTGTTTGTATTAAAATATTTTGGCACACTTATTCTGTATTGACCTGAAATGCCTCAATAATTTGAATAGGTAAACAGATGACTTAAAAATGTGTACTTATTTATGCAGCAGTCCATAATGCCTCCTCCTGAGCTGTTAGTTCATCCTGCAAATATACACCTCATTTAGATGTTAAACTGAGAATTTATATGTATATTAGTTAAAGAGTCTCTTGAAAAATAACTACTGTAATCATTCTTCATAGCTACATATCATGTCTGACACATAAAATGAAAGAACAAAGTCACTAGCTGAAGCCTTGGAAAGCAGATTAAATGTATGATTAATAAAGCCTGAAAACCAAGACTGGTGACAGACACGATGATCATCTTGGCTGGCCAGTGTGAGTTCAAGCCATCTGAGATTGTTTTATTTGAAGAGCCTTAATGAGAAAAAGTGAGAATCACTTGCTAGCAGAGTAGTGTGTGGTAAATGTTCTTCAGTGTGGGGTTGTCAGACCTTGAGCTGTTCATCATATCCCTACATATATATTGTTTGGTTTTGGGTTTTTTTGCACTTGTGAGTTAGCACAGCAAGCTTCAGTCTCAGCTGGTCTAAGTGCTGCAGTAAGATGCAAGTAAAACACTCCAAAAGAGAGGACTATGCCATGAAGTATAATGACATCAAGTGTTAGGACTAATCCCTGAAATTCTGTTTTTATTTTGAAATCTGAATTCAGTATTAGCCTAATACACTATGTGACTGAGAAGAAGTAGGCTTCAGTATCTGTTTATTTTCAGAAAAAGAAAGTATGCAGTTAGATTTCCTGTAAAGGTGTTATGCACAGGATAAATATAGAGGGACAGAGGATGGAAGATCAGAAATGAAGGATTCATGGGATTATAGGATACTCATGATGGAAGGGACCTCAGACAGTCATATAGTCCATCTTCCTGCATCCATGGAAGGGACCTCAGACAGTCATATAGCCCATCTTCCCGCACCCTTGTTTTATTTTTTTGTTTTACCAGAATTCTTGCCTGGTTTCATGTAGATTGTTCAAATTTTCTGTACTTCCCTTTCTGTTTCAACAGAGGACTAATATAAGAGTATCCAATGCTTAATCTGAATGGTAGGCAACGTCATGAATCCTTCTGAAGAGGACTAATATAAGAGTATCCAATGCATAATCTGAATGTTAGGCAACGTCATGAATCCTTCTGGGAGCTAACATATGCAACATTTATTTAAATCTGCACACTATTGTTGATCTATCTAAATCATATCTGGCACCAAACAATTAGCTGAGTAATTGGAAACAATTTCTGTAAGGCTGCTTGACAATAGCTACAGTTACTGACAAAATCAGAATTCTGACTCAAGTAGTCCATCACACTTTCAATTCAAGAATTGTAGTAGTTAAGTTCTCAAACGACTTCATAAAGACAAGTACATTTTTTCCATCTGTGAAGATGTCTGCATTTCTGATCTAGCCTTCCCATTCATATTATTAGATTTAGTAAGATATATTTATCTGATTTGAGAAATATTGAGCTCTGGTAAGGCTGCAAGGAATGTTGAACTTGCAAGGAACCTGCAAGTGACCTGTGAATAGCCACAGGTTCCATTGACTTCTGCATTAGCTCTATGACTTCCAGGCAGTTATTGTGTAGCCTGTAGTGATGTTTTGTGGGATATCCATCAGACCTGGCCTACCTTAGGCAGTTCAGTGCAGACAGGAACTGCATTGCAGGAGTATTGGAGTCAGAGTTGACACTGGCTGATGCAGATGATCAAATGATCAAATTACAGGTGATATATAGTACAAATTTGACATCTCTGCCTGCTCTGAAATTCTCTAGATGTTCTCAGAAAGGAAATATTTCTAAAGATACACAACTGATGGAGACATGATAATATATTGGTTCCATGTAGCTCTTCTCAGTAAATTACAGCTGTAAGAAAGTTGCTGGGAAGATAATGCTGGACACTGAAGGACTCTTATTTTTGTAGCAATTTTCAGAAAACTGGTATCTAATATACCATCTATCTTGGTATATTCTCTTTTGCTGGGTGATACAAAGATAAATCCACAAAGGGGAAAAAACACTTTTGCTTTTGTATTGTTAGGTATCAGCAAATAGTCTTTGAATAGCATGTGGTCATTTCTGGAGAATGATACATTGTCTAATGCATAGCTCATGATTTCCAATCATATTTAATTTTTTTTAGTTTTTATCTGTATGCTGTATTTCCCATCTACTATCCCTAATATACACATAAATTACTTCAGGGTTCTAATTAGTTTTTATCTGTATGCTGTATTTCCCATCTACTATCCCTAATATACACATAAATTACTTCAGTATTCTAATGTCAGTCTCTGATGAATATATATCATATTCCTATGTAGGTTTTTTTAAGATTTCAATCAAGACTACTAGAATTGTTATAAATCACATTTGAGGCAAAAGGGGAAAGCTGATCCCTGAAAGGTGTTATCTCCTTAGCACGTTTTAAACTCTGAAATCCCAATGATTTATACCAATTCACTAAGAAGGCAAGTAATGATGAAAATTTTCAGATGTTCAAATTTGTTAATAAGTATGCACATTTATTTGGGGAAGGATTCCAAAATGCAGGTAGTTCCCTAAACTTTGCACAAAGCTTTCACCTGTATTCTTGGACTAGAATCCTCTCCATGTTCCTGCCTTGAGCAGAGAACTTCTGCTTTTGCTATTTGAGAGCAGGCCAGAATCACTAGTATTTCTTTCCCCAGGTTTGGCTTGTGGAAAGTTGAATTAGTTCATACCAGGACATATTTGTTCTTTCTTAGTTGATGTGCCAGTTTATTGTTTGAATAATGACTATAAGTGGGAGAAGTAAATTTTATATTGTAGATCTGTATTTTCTTTCTTTATAGAAACTTGTGGGGCATTAAAATTGTCATTCTGGTTTTACCCTATGAACTCCCAATAGAGTTGGATTAAGAGCACTTTCTTGTTCTAATCAGCTCTTTGGAAGATAATGTGCCCATTCAGCACACTTGTCTCCCAAAGCCACCAGGGTGATTGACAGATCACACTCCCTTGGAACTCATCTGCACTTTACAAATCTGTTCATGAGTGCTTATCTGTCCCCAACAGATATAATGAATCTTTACCCTGCTATTCAGGAGCCTATTATTTGTGCCCACTTTTTATGACCAGTAATAGTGAAAGCAATCTTTTCAGTGTAAAATTTCTATACCCAGATAATCACAATATAATAAGGAAAAATCAAACTTATAAAAAGTGGATGATGGAAAATTTGTGTTTTTTCATTTTAAGTTGCTGTTGAAAATGGACATAGAAAGGAATCATAATTGGGTTCATGACAATAACATAATTCCACTTATGATGACATCAAAAACTCAAAGCTTAGCAAGGAGAGTTTTTTTAATTGGTTCTTTGTGTACTTATTGATGGACACATCCTCAGCTTGTGATAGTAGTTCTGGATATACGTTCATATGCAAGATAGTTAACAGTATTGAATTACTCAAATTTATAGACATTTTCCATTACAAGCTGAGGTTTGGGGTTTTTCTCAGATTTTTTGTGTTACTGTCTTTGTATGTAGTTTTGTTTTAATTTCATTTATTTCTGATAATAAACTCAGAAACAGAAATACAGGATTTTTCTTCTGATGATACATTCTAATGGTTATTTCTTAGAATAGTATTAGTGCACTTTGTAACAGGCCTTTATAATGCAGTAAAAAGAGGGTTAACATTATATTTCTCATGGATTTGCCAGATGGAAGTATATGTGCCTGGACTTCATACCCTGTTAGCTCCTCAAATCCAGGAAGCATTAAGCCTACTAGACAGGTACTGCATAGGTAGCCTGAGTGAGGCTTTTTGGGAGCACAGTGGCATGTCTGAGAGGCTGCAGTGGGGCTGTGGAATGCACACAATTACCCAAATCCTCCACTTCTGCCTAGGCAAAATATTCAAATGGGGAAAATAAATGCGCTTTGGGCATGTGCTAATCCAAACAATCCCTACACAATTCCAACCTATTTGGGGCCACGTAACAGCTGAAGGATAACGCAGTCATCGGACATGGGTTCATGAGGGGAAAGTCCTCCTTGTCAAACTTTATTTCATTTTATGACAAGGTAATCCACCTAATTGTTCAAGGGAAGCCAGTTGAAGTGATCCTTTTAGATTTCAGTAAAGCTTTTGACACCGTCTCTCACAGGATCCTTCTGGACAAAATGCTCAGCATAAAACTGGACAAACACACTATGTGATGGGTGAGCACCTGGCCCACGGGTCAGGCACTAAGGGTTGTGGTGAATGGGATTACATCAGACTGGTGACCAGTTACTACTGGGGTCCTGCAGGCTCTATCTTAGACTCAGTGCTCTGCAACATCTTCATAAATGACTTGGATGCAGGACTTGAAGTTCTATTAAGTCAATTTGTAGATGCTACAAAATTGGGAGGAGCTGTTGACTCCCTTGGAGGCAGAGAGGCCTTGCAGAGAGCCCTAGACAAATTAGAGAGCTGAGCAATCACCAACTGTATGAAGTTTAACCAGGGCAAGTGCCGAATTCTGCACATGGGATGGGACCACCCTGGCTGTATGCACAGACTGGGGAATGAGATGCTGGAAAGCAGTGCCACAGAAGGGACCTGGGGGTTGTGATCAATGGCAAGTTGAATATGAATCAACAGTGTGCCCTGGCAGCCAGGAGGGCCAACCGTGTCCTGGGATGCACCAGGCAAGGCATTGCCAGCTGTTCCTGGAAGGTTATTTTTCTGCTCTACTCTGCACTGGTCTGACCTCACCTCAAGTATTTCTGTGCAGTTTTGGGCACCACAATATAAGAAAGACATTAAGTTATGTGGCAGCATGTAAAGGAGGGCAATAAAAATGGGGAAGGGCCTTAAGAGGAAGCCATATGAGGAGCGGCTGAGGTCACTTGATCTGTTCACCCTGGAGGAGACTGAGAGAAGACCTCAATGTTGTCTACAACTTCCTCATAAAAGGAAGTGGAGAGGCAGGCACTGACCTCTTCTCTCTGACAACCAGCAACAAGGGAATGGTCTGAAGTTGTGGCAGGGAAGGTTTAGACTGGATATTATAAAACGGTTCTTCACCCCAAGAGTGTTTGGGCACTGGAACAGCTCCCCAGGGCAGTGGTCACAGCACCAAGCCTGCCAGAGCTCAAGAGGCATTTGGGCAACACTCTCAGGCACATGGTGTGTTTATTGGGAATGTCCTGTGCAGGCCCAGGAACTGGACTAGGTGTTCCTCACAAGCTCCATCCAATTCTGATTATTCTGTGATTCTGTGCTGTATGAGTCCAGCTAAGTTATGTTCTTATCACCTAGAAAGAATAAGGGCAGCTATAGCTGCCTTTGTCAGACAAAATGCTCTGTTTTTCATTAAAATCAAAAAGGTTTATTCACAGTTGGGTGTCTGTTTTGCTTTCTTTGATATAAATTGCAGTCTAAAAATGAACTTTGGAGAAAGAAATTTCATTTTGCTGAAATGCCTCCTGTGGAGGCATATTTTTTTAAAATTGAATGAGAGGTTCTTGAAATTGATTTGTTTCTATGGAGTTTTACAATCCAACTAAGTTATCAAAATGTTTAATAAACTAGTTCACTGCTGCTGACAGTGACTTCAGTATAGTGTGGCATGCTAAAATTTCTCATTTTTTTCTGTTTGTTGTCATGCATGAAGGCTGTATTTTGCGTATTATTAGACTTGCAGTGTCAAGTGTTGATAAATTGAGACCTTCCATTTTGATGTTACTTTTATTGCTTAATAGCTTTTACAACTTCTTCTTCTTTTACATGGGTATTATTATTACTCTTTAGTTACTGTAGCACTTTCTTCCCTGCGTTGTTTGATGCATTTAAGTATGAGATAACTTTACTTTGTGAGCGTTATTATTTTGTGAAATCTCTGTATTATGCTGTACAACTTGGGAATGTTAATCTCTTGGAGAAAGAAATTAATGAAGAAATGCAACTTTTCAAGCTGTTGAATGCTTTCTTGGGAAACTGGGGTTTCTCACAGTCTTTATCACATGCAGATATTATCATGATATATGTGTACAAAAAAAACTAGAGGAAAGGTCTGTAGGATTTTTTTTGTTTTGTTTTGTATTATGTTCCACCTTCCTACTATTTGACTTGTCAACTTTAGCAAAGTTTTCCTAACATACTTTTTCCTGTTGTTGCCTATAATCTATGACTGAATGACTGCATTTGCAAAAATTTCTATTTCCTTCTTTTTTTCCTTGTTGCCAATTAAATCTCACTATTTGACCCAGTTACATTGAGGAAATTCTTTCCATTTTGTGATAAAGTCAGAGGATGAAAGTGTCTGCTCTAACATTATTTTATTATTAACCTGAGTATCTTACATAATACTGTATGTCTTATTTTTTGTGCTGCTTATTGCTTGCAAAAGTTTCCGGAATGTTGATTTCCTCTGTGCACTTTGTTCAAGCAACTATGCAAATAATTCCTCTGCCTGAAAGTAAATGAAAGGTTTTTTGTTTTGTTGTTAAACATTTGTCTCGAAAGGCTTGGTATAAATTCTGCTGGAGCCCATGTAGAATGGAAATAAATTCCTATGGTTCAGTCAGGTGTCTGAGATGCTGGTGATCTAGGATAAGCATGGTAGAGTCTTGTCTTCTAAAAAATGTTCCAAACCCATCAATTGATTCTATAAAAATCCATAATTTTTAGTCTGTTTCTGGTTTTAGGGCTTAGGGGATCTTAATTCAGCGGTGTTGAGATACATGTGGATTCATTCAGTAGCAGAATTTAAATTAGAACTAGTAATTAGAAATACATAGGTATGGTGTGAGATTCAAAAACCCCAAATAACAATAACTAATGTTTCACATATGTATGTATCAGTAAACAAGTCCCTATCTCTCCTCTGCTATAGTGTTTCCTAGCAACTGCTGTGTTTCTCTTTGAACCTGTGTTGCCTTGACAATATTCGTGGCATATTGAACATGTATACGAGGCATTTCATTCAAAGGGCTTTACAGTCCAAGAATGTATTTATGAATTTGTGAAATTTTCATGTTGTTGAAAATTGAATTGGCTCTTGAAATGCAGCTCTTATTTGGCAAGAATGAAAAGTAAGTAGATTCAGCACTGTTGCATGATTTGGTTGTAGGAATAGAACAGGAAACAGGACTTGAGGCTAATCATGACAGGGATCCCTTTATATGTAACAAAGAGAGAGTCTGTGGCTAAAATTTACCCAATCTATCTTCGAGTTAGCAAGGTGTCTTTCAGCCTGGTAAAGGAAAGCAGATGAGCAGTCAGTCTTGTTTGGGCTTCATTTGAGCAGACCAGTGAAGTTCAGAGAAGTTATTGACTGCTTTGTTCCTGGGGAATTTTACAAACCTCTAGTCCTTCTATAGCCTAAGCCCTTTCAAAGGCAGTGTTGAAAGTATTAATCCCCTTCTCTATATCCTGTCTTCACCCTGTGTGTTCCAGACTCTAGGTCTCTGCACTGTTAAATAGCTGGCACTCTGGCAAGCTGTCTAACTGCATCTCTCACTGCTTTGTCAGCTCCCACACCAAAACCAAGCAGCTACTCTATTCCAGCTGCCTGTGATTTGGGCTTAAAACACAGACAAGGTGCTACCTTTCTTGAAGTCTAAATAATATCACCAAATATCTTGTCTTTAGGGGCTCTCAACTAGGCAAGTTCCTTTAAGTTTCTGTGTTTCTGTATTCTAATATTAGAAATTCATATTTTTGTTGTTAACCATGGATCTGGTTAATGATTAGCAACCATTTCCCAATCCAGGGAAAGCAAAATCTTTGTTTAGGGTAAATGTTGGGTGCAGACAGAGAAACACTATCATTTTACAGCACCTCTGTTATGATGCTTCATTAATATCATCTATCTAGTTTTCTAGGTGTTCTGTTCTTAGGAGGCAGTCAAGACATGAACTCTCAGATGCTTTTAATTGTATGATTCTTTCCATTTTTTATGTTTGCAGATTTTGTTCCTTCCATATTCATTTGTCTCATTTCATTTTTTGAGCAGAAATAATTTGGAAGCTTAAGGCTATTGGTCTGGAACTGCTCATCAGCTAAACAAATTTGTTATGGATTGACTGGAATTTAATGTTGTTTTGCCTTCATGTAGTTGTAGATTTCCTGTCTGTTATCAGACCCTTCTGAGCTCTGAGTCCTTCGGTAGTTCTCCAAACTCCTGTCATTTGGGATGCTAAAAAGCAGGTTGAAATTTCAATGGTAATTTGTTGCAGAGAAATCCATGAAATTTGAATAAATCAGCAAATTCCTCTTTCCATCACCAACCCATTTTAATAACATGAGCGTTGTTAAAAGTTTAGCTTATGAATCTCTTATGGATTGCAAGTTAGTTTGGCACACTACCCTAGAAATGCTGACTTAAAACTAGTTCAAGAGCTGAAAATAGGTGTGCAATAAGGATTTTAATGGAAAATGAAACAAGTATGATTAGCTGTTATCTGATTAAGCTACATGAAATGGATTATCAGTTTGGGGCTACATACCGTATATTTGCATTTTTGAAATGTCTTTCCACCTTTGGGAATACAAAATAAACCAAAATCCAAAC
Source organism: Acanthisitta chloris (assembly GCF_000695815.1). Lineage (NCBI taxonomy): Eukaryota > Metazoa > Chordata > Aves > Passeriformes > Acanthisittidae > Acanthisitta > Acanthisitta chloris. The sequence goes on along the minus strand of NW_008690604.1, from coordinate 69,728 downwards.
CCAACCCTAGCTGACATACTTTGGAATATCAGCTGAGAAGACAAAGCAAGGAAAGCAATTGCTGGGGGAATTACTGCTGGCTCAGATGCAGTGGCAGGACAGTAAGAAATGAACTACCACAGCTGCTTCTGTAGTCTGTTCTGCTGACTCAGGACAGTAAGAAATGAACTACCACAGATGCTTCTGTAGTCTGCTCTGCTGACTTTGTGCTGAACTGTTTCCACCCTGTGATTAATGGGGAAGTTTATCTTATGGAGCTGTCATTTTGGCATCTTTCACTAGCATTGCAATCACTTTAAGGAAAAAAAAGGAGTTAAACGGGCCCCTTTATTTTTGTAATCAAGAACAGGATGCACCAGCTTTTAGCTCAAACTGACCTGTTACATACACTTGAGAAATGAGTCACAGTCAGAACCTCTCAGAATAAGTTCTGGTTGGTGGGAAGACAGACAGACTCAGATTCCCAGATATGAACATGCTTCAATGTTTTTATATGGGCGTAAGATCCAAAGCAGCAAGGGAAGTACTTTCAAGTTCTTGGTTTAGAGTTCTTAGATATGCTAAAATGATGATAACATTGAGACATATTTGTGGTGACACCATTAGATGTGTCACTTAATGTGGCATATTAGGTGCTTAGCTACTGAGTAAAAGTAAGGATGTTGATTTTCAAGTCTTTAGGGCTTGATATTGTCACTCCATTCTTTTCCTCTTTGTTTCATAAAGTTATTACTGAATAACAATGATTTTGGTTTTGGAGCATGCTGAGTTTAATCTAATTATGTTAGCTTTCCTTTCGTGTGTGTTTTCTTTTAAGGTATAGACCAATGCTCATGCAAGGCTTTCTGTCTCTCTTTCCATCTTCTGATGTCTCACTAGTTTTGTATGCATGCTGTATTTGATACGTGCCACTCTTCAAGTGTGAGAAGCTAAGTGTGGGCAGCCATGTGTTGTATAATGCAGATCTCTCTGTTCCTATTAGTGCCTGATTCTACTGTTTTGTTTTGTGTTCTTCTCTGCCACTTGGAATGCTATTTCCAAGGTTGCCTTTCTGACTTTCTGTCTAAAACATTTCCTTCTAAATAGAGATTACATGCACTGAACAAAAACTGAACATTTAGTTCAATCAAAAGACTGTCAATAGTGAGGTGTAGGTCCTATTTGCCCACATGAATGATTTTGATTGTGGAAAATTGAAGACACATAACAATTCAGTTCCCTTATTAGAATTTGCCTTCTGCATTTGCCCAGAATCAATTTTGATTCTGTTACTGAATTCCAGAAATATCTACCAAAAGAAGCTACTTATAGGAGCAAATATTCTATCACAGCTAGGTTTCTGCTTTCACTGGTTTTGGATTTCCAAAAGGAAAATGCTTCTTGGGTACAAATTTAACAGATGAATTGAACTCATTTCTGATTTTGAGCAATCTGTTCAATTAGATATGCAAAGCACAGGGGTTTCTGCTTCTTTCTATTCTACACCACAGTGATCATTTGCCACTCACTGCAATGATCTACAACCTGGGTGGGAAAAGAAATATATTCCAATGTCTTAAACCTTACTGCATTTTACTCAACTCAGTCTGTGGGATGATAAAGACAGTCTTGTTTACAGCATTTATTTTGAACACCCCAAACAAATGCCAATTATTTTATAGCTAAGTGCTTATCCAAAACTATAGTCTTTTGGAAAGGATGTTCTCTGGCACAAATATTTACTAGAAGCGTTTTGTAACTAAACTTCCTTATGATTAATGATCTCTGTCAAACTGGTGTTTATCACAGTGACTGGATGCAAAAAGACACATCCTTTCATGTTTGCATCTTGCTCCCCGCTCTCAGTACCTTTATAAGCTTTAGAATCAGTCAGGGTTTGATCAAGCTGTTGAAGATGCAGTTTTGTCTAGCAATAGGTTTTTAATTGAGTGACAGCAAATCCAAATCAAACAAACAAACAAATTATGCTAGAGGTTCTGGAATGGGAAAGGGCATTAAAATGTCAATAGGTGATGAAGAAGCACATTTTTTGTTTTGTAACTATGCATACGTTTGGCAACTTTACTCTGTATCGAGCATAGAATTAGCAAAGGGATTATTTTGCCCATTGACAGTGTTAACTGGAGCACATTTTTTGTTTTGTAACTATGCATACATTTGGCAACTTTACTCTGTATCAAGCATAGAATTAGCAAAGGGATTATCTTGCCCATTGACAGTGTTAACTGGAGCAGAATGAGTCTTAAAGTGGATTTTATGCAAGAGAGGAACATATAGTTAGGAGACTGGAGGTAGATTGACAAGAAACTAGCCTATGATCTTGAATGTACATAAAAGGAAGCAAAACTGATTTTATGGGGATTGTCTAAAGGCTTAACATGTCATCAGCTGGTTTCACTATCAGATGTAGGAAATCAAGCTCTAAATAAAAGCAGGAAAATTCAAATTAAATTCACCATCCAGATAAGAACTGAAGGTTTTCTAATAACTAAAAAAGATATAATGCTGAAGTACTCTTGAAAAGATAAATATTAAGCTGATAACTAAAAAAGATATAATGCTGAAGTATTCTTGAAAAAATAAATATTAAGCTGGATATTAGGAAGCAAATTCTCTATGTAAAGGACAAACAAAATTAGATGGCACCTTAGATGGCAATAGTAGCTACAAAAGTCAGAAGAAGGAGATATAAGAAGCAAAATAAAAAACACAAAACCTCTCACAATGTTAATTTCAATGAATCAAAAGTGGAATCTGATTGGTCTAGTAAGAAGCACTGTTGGAATAAAATCAT
>NW_008690604.1:65417-66918 GCF_000695815.1 Acanthisitta chloris | reverse complement strand
GGATTTAGTTAAAAGATGATGCTTGAACCCTAATTCTGATTCCAGAATTTATAATAGCTAAGTCAAAGAGTTAGTCTTCTGTATGTTTTAAGTTTTTTGTTCATTGATTATGGTTTGGTGAAGATTTAGAGTGCTAGAAAGATAGCAATTAAAAATCTTACTGATGTGTAGATAAGGCTCCTCTTCTGCTCCCATTATCATGTAACCAGATCTTCAGTGTGAATGAAGAGCAGACAGGAAAATATGTTTGCCAGATTGTCTGCAGTACATATCTCAGCCACTACACAACTCTGTTAGAATTGTTCAATATTGTACTCCATGTTACCTTATATTAATGCAGAACAGTGTGTGTGGTTTCGTTGTGTTCTCTGCCTGAAGAAAGAAATCTTTTGATAAATGTTAAATACAAATATGTCTTTCTGTAGCTGGAAATGTCAACGCCTCACCTTGGAGCTGATTTTTGAAAGGATGTTATAACCTTCTCTATAAAACTGAACCTTTTGGAAAAAAATGTAGGCTACGATAATAATGAGTATTTAGGATTGCATGATTTAAGGAAAAAAATACAGATTAAAATAATAGGATAACACCTGCTTTTAAATTTGACTTAAGGATTTCAGTCTTGGTCTAAAGATTTGTTAAAAATCTCATAAATTCTTGGTTCAACTCTGCCTTTGTGAAAACTCAATTCAGACTCATTGTGGGTTTTGAGGCTGAAATACCCAATGGCTGATCTTTCTACTAACTGAGATCAGATACTTCATGCAGTCACTGGAAATACTGGGGAAGACAGCACATTGCAATAACCCATTAAAAATAGCTATAAGTAGTGTTTTGAAATACAAATATTATGAGTTAGTTAATTCCAGATTATGTAAAGAACTAACTATGACAATATTGCTGGATGTTAGTGACCATTTCATGGCATCCCAACCAACCAGAGTGCAAATGCAGTACTCAGACATTTGAACAGGAGGAATAGGTAAAAGTAAACCAGAACTCTATTAGTCTGTTGTATAACTGTGATGCTTGAAAAAAACCCAACCATGAGACCAAATATTTCAGCAGTCAGTTGGTAATGTCAGGACCCTGGGGGTACTCACAGGTTTCACTGGCCCAGCTCCCTCTGCCCCAGGGTCTTCCCCCCTCCCTGTCCATGGCCAAGGACCTTACTTCAGCTCAGCCCACTGCCACCAGCTCCCCAGAGCCTTGCATGGCCATGACAGCTCAGCCCACTGCCACCAGCTCCCCACAGCCTTGCCTGGCCATGAGCCCCCTGGGTCAGGACTGCCCATGGCCATCCTGTTCCCTGGCTGAGGTGGTGGGTTGGGCTCTGACTCTGGGCCCTGCCCTGCTGGGATATGGGTACCCCCATCCTCAGGGAGCCCTGGCCATCGCTGTGTGCCCTTGACTACGTGTCTGGTGGTTAATCCAACAGTAAATCATAGATACTCTGGGTTTGTCAAGAACAAATAAAATCAGGATTTTCTAATTTGCCTCC
>NW_008690604.1:42055-65392 GCF_000695815.1 Acanthisitta chloris | reverse complement strand
GGAAAGAGAAGGAGTTGGATTTCTGCCATGTTTCTGCCTCTTCCCCATGACCTTGTCACTGCTAAGGAAATGGCCTGCAATCAGCAGGTCTTTACTTCTCTCAGCTCCTCTGAAAGTCATCATTACTTCGTGAGCTCCACCTCATATACTTCCTCAAAATAGATAAATGGGATTTCTTGTGGCTGGGCAGAAAGTGGTTTATAATGCTATTCAGTGTAGTGATCTGTAGTCTGAAGAGCAATGTGGGATCAGCAAACTTGCCATGAAGTGAGTTAACAAATGGCTGTGAAGTACTTCGAAATACTTAACAAGAAAGTTCATCAACGGGGAGATCATTTTATCTGTTTTCCCAGAAGAGACTAATAGGTTTCTAGGTCTATTTGTACTCCTTATCATTTTTAGGCATTGTAACTGGGATGAGATAAACCCTGTAGGTGACAGGAAGCTCAGGGAAGGGAACTGGCAGAGTGGAGACCAGAGTTTCCTAACTGCCAAGGTGGCCTCAGACCAAGAAGATGACACTCAGGAAGACAATGGCAAAGTCCTGTGCTAAGACACAAAGCCAAAAGTGCAAAAAAAGGCCACAACTAACTCGACAGGGATACAGAAGAAAAGAGTATGGAAGTTTATGATGGATAACAAAGTAAATGTGAGGCAGTAGTGTGATGGTATGGAAAAATGGCAAAGCCTGTTCCGGGTGGAATTAACAATGTCAGTGTGTGTAAATCACAGGAAGCAATCGTCTCCCCCTGGTCCATGTCAAGGTGTGCAGGTGGTGAGGCTGGTCTGATTATGGACACTGCTTACAAGGCAATGCAGAGGCAAGAGTAAAGAGTCCAAGAAACCACAAAAAAATGACAGCTCTTGAAAATGTGATTTGTGAGGAAGGGTTTGAGGAACTGCTTGCTTGAGTTTAGAGACAAGAAGATAGTTTTTTAAATCTGAAAAATACTGTCATAAGGAGAGAAGTATTCTCACCAAGGGCAGGACAAATGCCAAATTGCTTAACTGCAGCAAGAGTGGTTTAGATAACAAATGAAGAATGTGAGTTCTGTAGATTAAGAAGTAAACTGTAGACCTGTCTCTTGCAAAATAGCTTTTCTTGGAAGTGTTTAAAAATGGATTAGATGGATATCTGCAAGGACACTAATTCAGAGCAGCAGTTAGCTTAGATCATCTCTTCAGCTTTCCCATCCAGCAGTTTATTGCTACATTTCTGTGATTTTTAGAAGAAATTCACTGCATTATTTATTGTGATAGGAATGGCTCTCTTCCATGTATCCACAGAAGCTACCTGAAATTGAGGTTTGGATTGTTATTCTACTTGAGACAAAGCATTTTGTTTTCTTGTTTGGCAACTAAAGTACAGCAGAAAATCCTTGGGAAATCAATTTTGTAAATAAGCAAGTTATTTGCCAATGTTCTGTGGCAGTGAATACTGGAGAAACTCAAAGTATTAGTCAAGATTTATTACTCCTCACTTTTTGTACTGAAAAAGCACTTATATCAGAAAAATCTGCTGTAAAAACATGTAATACTCAGCAACACAAAATAAAGAAAGGATAATTTCTTGGGTCTGGGAATGGCTAGAATTTGCCATAAAGTACTGTATATGAAGTTCTGATTTGAATGAAGATTCCTTTAGGTTTGGAACAAACCATAATATTTAAAATACATAAAAGGATACAAGGAAATGATAACAATGCTGTTATATTTAAAATACATAAAAGGATACAAGAAAATGCTAACAATGCTGTCATCTTCTCAAATTCTTAAACTGAAGAAAACTAAAATTTCTGATTATACTTGTGGCAATTAGAGAAACTGAGAATTCACTCTATAAGTCATGTTCTTTGTTGTGTCCAACCCAAATTGTTTAAATAGTGCAAGTCACAACCAAAACCAAATATTTATATCTCATCTGAATAATTTTGACAACAAGCTGAAGTGACTAGCTTAAATTCAAATGCAGTGAGCTTTAGCAATATGACCTGTTTAGGCTGAAGATGTAGTTGGTATGTAATTTGTCTGTTCATACTGATTAGGTCACTGACTATACATTTTTTATTTATTTATTTTCTTAATGAAATTGGCAGTTTCAGATTATACTTGGTGAATGCATGCAATTTGTTTCCACTGTATTTTCACCTTAAGCATATAATCTTTGTAAAATGTAAGTTGTTCAAATGCTGTTCTGGGGTCTACCCTCAGCTAATACTTCTGGAGTTTTAATACTCTAATCTGAATTGTTTAAAATTTATTCAAGTATGGAAAAAATTCATAGTACAGAAGGTGAAACATGTGCTGCTGCTGCTCTGCCTATTAGTGGAGTCCAGCTATTGTAGATTAGTTGTCATCCATCAGATTCTATAAAAATTAAATCTTTTTCCTTTCCTAGCTTTTGCTTAGATCTACCTTCTTCATTTCTCCTTTTCTGTAGTATGTCATGGTATAGCTCTTGTACTCCTGTGAACTGTTTGTAATATTTCCCTTAATGTCCTTAGTCCTTCGCAAAGCTTTTTACTTTCACTGCATGTTTACTTATGTTAGAAAGCCCTTCCATTTTTCTCAAACCTCCCAGATTTCAGTAATCTCCCCAAACATCAATGCTTTTCTCTGCTACCTAGACAGATAACTTAAATTTATCGTCAACTTATTGATTCCTACAAGGAAGCAACCACTGTAAAGACTAATAAGACCGAGGAGGGAACAAGGTGTCATTACTCAGCAGGTAGATTAGAATAATATTAGAGATTGTTACAAAGACTGAGCTAAAGTATTACATGATTTAAAGTACAAATGCATCTATTTTCACATTTCGGTTCCAAAATCATGGCTATACTTTATGAATTTGCAGATTAATTTTATATCAAAATTAATGAATATTTTTTTTATCTAGGAGAATAGATTAACATCATCTTCACACTCCACAGGAAGCATTTTGTCTTTAAGTCTTTATTGGATGTCAATTCTTGAATTTGGATCAGGACAGAGAAATGTACAGATATGTTACTTCACTCTTTTTCAGAGTAAAGCAGTGGAAGTTTGTGGCAAACAAATTTTTGGAAACAAAGTTGTGGAAACTTGTAGAAAACAGGGCAGGGGTTTTTTAATAATTTACAGTAACAGTTCAAAAAAAAGCTATTCATTACAGTAAGATTTTAATGATATTACTCTCTTGATAGCAACCTTACTTCTCTGTCCTCTCATTACTGCTTACTCTTGTAGGTGGAATTTACTGCAGTTGTTAACTCAATATAAAACTTGTTTTATGTTTTCTATTAAGTTTAGAGTTTGGGACACAGGATTGGATTTGCTTAAGATTTAAACCTTTGCAGCATGAACATATTGCAGAGCAAGGGTGACATATTGTACTTCAGTTGAAAAGTGATGAGTCTTTCTGAAGGAAAATTGAAAAAGTCAATAATAGCACACATTATGTGAGAGGATGCATCAGGACCCCTTTCTTTTATCTGTTGTATCCAATGTCAGAAAAACTCGTAGTAGTTAGCACAAAAATTCCATCAATGCCTGTTAATGTGGAATCTAATAAAATGCTGCTGGTTAGCTCATGTTGGTGGCTGAAGATAATGCAGGAAAATGGTTTAGATGTGTGTGATTCACAGGTGGTTGTAAGGGTCATTTTGAGACCAGAAAGTAAAGCAAAATTTTCTGGAATGTTAATGCAAAATTTGCATCCCATAAATATTTTATTTTAAATTTACTAATAATTCATAAACTATAATAGGAGCTTAGTCATACAAGTTTTTGCTGTGTTGCTGTTCTTGAGAAAGCTTTGTCTGCCCTGCTGCACAGTGATTCAAGAAAAGATCAAACGTAATGGGTTAAAAATGGTTTTGTTATGATTTCCTTGTGCTACTACCTACTCTATCAAATTGCTTGTTTAGCAAAATCAAGTCAAACTAAAAGTATAATTAAATGCAGCTGGTACTTTAAGTTACTGCTTTAGTTTCAGACTCAGGAAGAACTTGTGGAGACAAAACTTGGCTGGTTTTTTTTTCCCAGCAATATCAGTTGGTCTAATTTAAAATAAGTAAATAAATGTTTGCACAAATTATATGGTGGGGGAAAAAATTAAATGAAACAACCATCCATAAATAGAGACTTTTCTTTATTACACCTACTTGAATTATTTCAGCTGTAAGGGCACTAATGACTTGTAATACAGTAGCAGACTGTTTACTTTACTCTAATCTGACAGAGGTGAAGGAAACTCCCATTACAGTCAGGTTTTCCAGCTGCATAATCATTTCCTTTTGTGGATAACCACACTGAAATCCCTAATTCTCAGGGGTCAGAGGAATTGGCACATCCTCACAGGGAGGCCTCACTCTCTGAGCCAACATCTCAGGCTAGGCTTGGGAAAAGAAGACTTTGCTATACTCTTTCTTCCATGCTGTATTCTTACATAACTATGTGTCTCAGTTTTTTCCATAAATTAATATCCATAGTACCCCAAGGGGAATGCAAGACTCGCCCAATTTGCAACATAGGAAGGATTATGGTAGTGGCTTAGAGATCCCCAACTTTAGATCATTCAATGAAGATGATGCCTTTGCCACAAAGAGCTGTTGATGTTCTTTTGCTGAACACAAATGTGCCATCAGAAATATGTAGGAATTAGTCAGTATTAATTTTATCACTTTTCCCCACAGATTTCATGTCATAATTGCTATTATCCTGATTAGGTTCAAAAATCATGAATGTTGCTTTTATCTTTGATCTTAGAACATAGTTCTGCCAAGCATGGACTAAAAAAAAAAAAAAATTTCCTTAAAATATCAGGCATCCAAATTATGAGGTGCTGCACTGTTTTTTTTTCTGAATAGCAAGGAGATCCAAAGATCTGTGCAAAGAAACCATTTGGTTTGCTGCACCTGCACAACACACAGAGACAGCATTTCTGGAGCTGTTATTAATGTTGTTTCTTTGTGCCCACTGGTCATTTGAAGTGCTTATCTAAATTCATTCTTTATTTGTATTTTGGCACTAATTATTTGACTAATTTCTTCTTTTTTTTTTCATGTCTACAAACCATCACTGATGGATGATATTTTCCCCAAATGTATTTCACAGGGAATTTATCAAATAATTTCATCAGCTCATTAACAAACAATCATGAATATTGGTTATTGAAAAACTGGCTGAATGTTCTGTCCCAGCTGCTTGGTCCTAGATCCTGTGTTGACATTGGAGGTGTTTCATTAACTTCCATCATGTTTTATTGCTTTGCATTTATTATTTTTGTTATTTCACTGGAAGAGCTCCTTGCTCAATTGGATTTGGTGTGAATGCTTGCAAGAAGTGAATTCTGTTTACATGAATTGTGCTGCCAGTAACTTTATTCATTTAGAAATGCTGCCAGTAAATAGACTATCCAGAGAAAATAAACACAGATGCTCATACACACAATGACAGATTAATTTAAAATTGCAACTAGTATTCATAAAAATTGTTTTCAGTATTTTAACAGGCCTATTTGCAGTAGTAAAATAAAAATTACTTTCCTTGTTCCTGATATTGTGACTGGGTGAAATGTTGTGTGTATACTTTTGGTCACTGATCAGCAAGTGTCAGGGATTCATTTTCAGTATAGCTTGCCAGTTTTTTGAGGAAAAGTTGTAATACCAGCTATTTTAGAAGATAGTTTTAAAATGGTACAAAGAGCTTCAAACAGTTTGAGGCTCAAAAAGCACCAAAAAGGGCATTTTTCTGTATTCGTTTAAAATATGTCTTTGGCTGGGTACTTAAGCCTATCAGATATTTTAACTTATAAATAGTAAGGCTTTTGCTCATGAGAATTTGCATTTGGTAAAGTGAAGATTATAAAAGGGCTGCTATTATCTGGTAGGAGCTCTGTGCTGTAACCCAACAAGCAAAGGAAATATGGTAGAAAAGAAATTACGTGAAGACAATTCCAATATTGCTTTTTGCCTTTTGTACCATGCTGCATAAATCTTTTCCATGTATAAAGTGACCTTAGTCATCTAAATTTAAGACAAAGGAGTTGTGACTAAAACTGCAGATCATTTGAGGCTTCTTTGGTGCTAATTAACTTACTTAGCTCTGTCGGTTGGCAGATTTTAATCACTATAAAAGCTCCTGTGGATATTTTAATTTGTTTTCATTTTAAAAGCTGAAACATATGGTTCTTTAAAAGATGTGTGGCTTTTTCTGTACTCATTTGAGAAATCATAATTAATGTTTTCATGTGCAAGACATACATTTGGTTTCATAATCACTCATTTTCAAACTTAACTCCTTGGAAATACTGACAGAGTTATTGTGCTGACAGTGTGCAACTTCATTTCCTGAAAACCTTGCCTTTTTAACCTTAATCAGAAAAAAGAAATGGATGCTTGCAAGCATTTCGAACAAAATGACCCAGATAATCGTACAGTGTCTTAAGCTTTCAAAATGTATTGATAAATTGCTTAAAGTATAGGTCTTATCTTATGTAGACTTTCCAAGTTTGTCCTTAATACTTAGAATATCAAATTCCAGAGGGTAGTTGATGTGCATTCAGATATGCTGCTTCAGATCTTGGCCTCTCCGTGCTATACTACACATTTTACACCATACTCTATATTAGAAATTTCTACCTGATCCAACTCTAAATGACTCCCAGTGTTCTCTGAAATGTTTTTGAGTTGAAATAGTTGATGTAGACCAACCCCAGTACTATGACATTGCAAGGCCCAGGTATTAGAGACTCTCTTGTGAGTAGGTAAAAAAGGCCATGATGAGGCAAGTAAGTGAAATCCTCCTGGGCATGAGTTGGCTTTCCATTAGTCAAACTATTGATGAACTGTTAATGAAAATCTAGAAAGAAATCATAATACGCAAGCATTCTTGATACAGCCATGTGGAGAAATATTTACACTGTGCATTCTGCATGTGCATCAGACTTGACAATTCTGAATGCTTATTTCCCAGTTATTCTGCTGTTTCTCTGATTTTATTTCTAGCTTTGTCCCACAAGACAAGAGTGGGAGTCTCAAGGTGAATTCTGTGCAATCAGGTTAATGATAAATGATCAATCATCGCTAATGATTCCAGGTTCACATCTTACAGTTTAAGAATGCTGACAGATGACTAAGATTCAAACTACTGTGTCCACATTTCATTTGCCAATTGTTATTATCAAGTAATAGTTCCAAGTGAAAAAGATGGATTTAATAATATTTTAATACATTTGGGCTGTATTTTGAAAATTTATAATAAGAGCATATAGGGTACAGTTTTATAATTTTGAGGGTGCCATTTTGATTCACTTGATTCTTGCTACTACTATTGAGAATCACTGTTAGCAGTCAATATAGTTTTAATTTGGTATAAATTGTTGAACAAAAAGTCAGAAAAGCTTAGAGAAAATTTCTGTGTGGAGTGCATTTAATACCATTTCACATGTTCCTTGAAAAGTGTTTGGTGAAATACTTACAATTAATCAAAAGATATCCCCTCTGTCCCAAGCCTCAAAACACTGCAGTAATATTCTGCACCTGCAATATTCTGCACCAAAATAATTCCTTTGCATGGTAGAGACAGTAGGAGGAAACACAGAAAAGAGGACATCCTTTCTAGCTTTCTCTCAAATCAGTGTTGTTGCTGTAAAATATGTGAAGAGGCATCCACAAAGTCATTTTTTTCTCAGAGCCCCTGTGACAGTGCTGACACATGCCAGGAAGAACATTCTGGAAGCTTGGCTGCAGCTGGGCAGAAGGTTTTTACTGCAGCAGCAGTGCAGCTCTAGACTGTGGTGTTATTTCCCACCTCTGCTAGAGGGATGGATTTTATTGTGTGCTCTGCCAATATCTCCTGGCTTGCTGATACGCTAGTCGTTGTCATTTGGAGGAAGGAACATGAGGGGAGGAAATTGTGCCTTGGTTGTGGTTGCTCTCTTGGGCAGCCACATCTGTGTTCAGATGCTGGGGAGCAAGGGAAGCCAGGATTTCCACCCATTGTGTTTAGGGAATGTCTTCACTGATTATGAAGGCTCTTAAGTAGAAGTCCTTTCCTGCTTTTTCAGTTAAATCCTAGTTTTATTGCATTTTCATTGGGGGATCACCTCAGTTTAGTCAGTATCAGCCCATTTCTGTTCGACTGAGACGAGCAGAACTCTGCTCTCCACAAGAACTGCATCAGAATATGCTGTTATAGCTCTGACCACATGAGAAGGATGTGCCACTTTCTGTGACGAGTTTGAATGTGACTGAACAGACTCAATGTATGTAACTGTACTGTTCATTCCTTTGCATTTTACAAAATGGTCTCTTTTTTTGTATCAGTGTTGTGCATTAATACCATGAACAAATTAGCTGCATTTGTACTGGATTTACTTTTTGTAACAGTCACTGCAAATGTTTCTGAGTATTCACATTTAGTCAGTATTACACACCTGGGAATGACTACTAATACAGTAGGATTTCAAATTACCTTTCTGGCTGGTGTTTAAAATAGAAGAGCTTCACATATCAGTAAAAAACCATATTGCCTGGAAAGTTAAGGAGTAAATACATTTAAAAGAAAAAAAGGGTAAATGTAGCACACAGGGTATATTTGTGCAGTATTGCCATATGTAGATGACAGAGGACCATGGAAGGTTGTCATGCAGAGAACAGCTGCATTGAGGCAGCCTCCTACAGAGCCTAATAAACCTTGAATTTCATCTCAGAGTGCCTGACTAGTGAGATGTGGTTGCTTCAAAAAACCCAGGTCGAACAGCTCTGGGAACACACTGTGGTGAGCACCATGCAAACGTCCCCTGGTTTTGCCTGTCCACCCAGTTTTCTGGGCTGTACCACAGGCTGCAGCAGCCTCTGTTGGAAAATCACCATCTCTCCTGACTGTCTTAAACCAGAGCTGTCCAAATCCTCACAGCACCTCCCTCCTGCGGGATCTCCCCTTTCCCTGGGGTTGCAAGGGGAGATTGGCCTTGTTCTTCAAGCATTTTGGGAGCAATTCCCCTGACTGGCTGGGGGGGTTCACTTCATCACAGATTAACTATGCTGCTTCAGGAGTAAGGAAGCCTTTCCTTGTTTTTCATGCTGCAGCAGTGCTGACAACAGTAATGCCATGCAGAAACCCCCAGGATTAAAGGCAGCTCATTTTTGCTTTTTGGATGTAAATTGATCCTCTCTGCAAAGATGTTTGAAATGTATGGCACAGCTGGGGAAGCTCAGTATTCAGCATGATCTCTCTGAAGCAATAAAAGTAAGGGCAGATTCTGGACTTGGTTCAGGTTAGGATATCTTGACTTGCCCTGCTTTTTGTGACATTCAAGTGATGTAATTGATATGGCAGTGATAATATACAGAATGAGTGTTCTATTAATAACCTCCCTTAAACAGCCACTTAACCCAGAACCTTAGCTTGGCATTGCAGCCTTCACTGAAAGTGCTCTGCAGCAAGTGTATTGACAGCATGGCTTGAAAGTTAATGTGATGCCTGGGAACAAACATTTGGTAAGACTGCCAACTTTTAGAGGTTTATTTCAGGTACAGTTCAGGTACATGTATTCTGGTTCTTTTTCACCCTTTCTCTCAGTTCTGTGCCTGGTGTGCTTTTCCTACCAAATTTGCAAAGGTATTATTTGTTTCTTATTTTACATGGCCTGTAATAACTCTCTTCAGTTGTAACACAAGTAGAAAGCCAGTTAATTGTATATTGCCTACATTATATGTATTCAAATACCTTATGTTGCCATTATATCAATTTATATTGGCTATGTATGAAAAAAATGCATATTGTCCTCTATAATTTCCTTTATTTCTCTATATTAAACAGCAGTCTGTATATTATCAGTTACAGATGCAATCTGTACCAAAGTGTTCTAAAAAGTGGTAATATGCATATAAAAATGTAAAAACCCGAACCAACAAACAAACAAAAATCCAAACCCACAATAAATCCTTTTTATCAATTCTAAAATAAAATTAGGCCAAAATTACATTTTGACCTATGAGAATTTTAGTCATTTGCATCTTGTTAGAATAATGTCTTATTTACTTATTTTCCTTAATCTGTTGGTCAAGCCTTAATTATGCTTGGACACAGGTTTTCCTGCATTTACTGAACTGAGGGATGAGAGAAGAATGCATGAGCCCAAAGATTTTATTGCCAAAAAAATGTTGAAAGTTATACATAAAGCATCTTGAACAATGAAAAGCTGCTTTAGGCTTTAAATTAATTTACTGGATTTCATACTAAGAGGAAGATATCAAAGAATTTCAAAATTTGTCCTAATATCTGTAGTCAAACTGTCTTAGGAACAGAGACAGTTAAATTGGGTTTAGATTTAAAAAGAAGCAACCTACACCTTCAGCTAGATTTAGATGCAATTAGCATCTGAATTTGGAAGTGATGAATGTAGTTTTCAAACCTTTGTGTACCTGGGCAGACACCCTGCTGACCTTGTAATGCATTTTGCAAAAGCTCCATCTTGCATTCAGCACAGAGACATGTAGAAAAATCTGAGGTCTAAGGGAGCTGGAACATCCACATCTAAAACTTGTTGAATTGTCCCTTCATTTGTACTGAACCAAGCATGTCTAATTTTAATTAACTTAATATTATAGCATTTACATCAATATGTAAACATAAAATTATTGGCCAGTTTTTATCTGGTCAAAAGACCTAATTTTAGGATGTTTTTATAATACTTTTGAGTTAATGAATGTTGTTGCATTTTGAGTAAAAGATCTGTAGCTTTCTGATAAATCTGGTGGGTTTTTTAAATAGTTTCTGAGAGAAGTTACATGCAGCATTTAAAAGGCCATCTATCATATTAAGGAAATTTTGTGTATTTGATTTTCATTTTGTTTATAGATATGACACATTACAGACATATTTATATAAGCCATTTAATCTATTTCATTTAGTGGGTCAGACTGTGATGAACCATTTACTTTCCCAAGCAGTTTGGTCACAAGGGTAATCCAACTGATCACTTATCTATCTATTGAGACAGCTAAGATCTGCAGGGGAAGAAAAAATCAATACACTGAACAAATCTCACACAAGCAATGAGCTCAAATGATGTAGCAAAAATATGATAAATAACACTTTAACTGTGTGTGATAGAATATATGTTCTGGATAGAACAACACCAGTATAAAATGGGTGTACTTAATACATGAGAAAAAGGCAAGTGCATGTTTATGTCTAGAAAGAGATTGTAATGTAGGATTTTCCTGCCATTCAGAACATCTCTGCTAGTCTACTTGTGTTGCAGCATGACCTTGAAAAGATCACACAGTTGCCCTGTTTGTCTTTCTCTAGAATGGGAAAAATATATGACCATTTCTCTAACTGCTCTCAGATCCTTCCTGGTATACCACATAATTCTAGAAATGAAGCGACTGAACATTTTCTGAGTCTTAAACGATACATTTTTCACAAGATCTTTCACTTCTTAGTCTACTTGTGTTGCAGCATGACCTTGAAAAGATCACACAGTTGCCCTGTTTGTCTTTCTCTAGAATGGGAAAAATATATGACCATTTCTCTAACTGCTCTCAGATCCTTCCTGGTATACCACATAATTCTAGAAATGAAGCGACTGAACATTTTCTGAGTCTTAAACGATACATTTTTCACAAGATCTTTCACTTCTTTTATTAACGCGACTGAACATTTTCTGAGTCTTAAACAATACATTTTTCACAAGATCTTCCACTTCCTTTTTTTTATTAACTGTTGCATTAATTTTTAATATAATGTATAGTAGATAAGAAGGATCAAATTAACTGTGTGCATGTGGTTAGTATGTGGATGTGCCTTGTTCTTGCCTTGTATTCCTCAGGAGAAAAGAGAAATGAAAAATGCTGAACATCACTAACTTTTACCAGGTAAGGTAGAGTTATAACTGATCAGCTGAGACTGAGACATTACGTAATAAGTACTGTATACTGGTATTTAAAGGTGGACCATATTCTGTTAATATAAATCAAGAAAATAGGCTATGATTTAATTTCATGTTCTTTTGCTGTGAGAGGCCTTGGACTCTCTATCTGGGCTTTCTCATACTGAAAGTGCAAAATTACATTCTTTGATTTTTGTTTTTAAGGATATGGGTTGCCTTTGGTGCAAGAAAAGGTTAATAGAAGCTTTCCTTGATGCAGTGAATCAAAACTAAAGAGTTAAATACAGATCTTCATCTGAAGTATGTACTGTCTCACTTGAAACAGTGCAGGCAGCTGACTGTCTGGCTCTGACACTCTGCTTCTGCAAATGCTGTGTCTAAACTCTTTTAAAATCAGTGTGACTTAAGCATACACTTAATGTTAATTGCACACTTAAGTGGTTTGCAGAATCAATGCTTTAAGTAATTGAGTAGATCATATATATTGGAAGCAGCTCTGTACTACAGTTTTATAGTCCTCAGTCTTTGCAATAATATTGCAGAATTGAATTATAACCTAGATCAAAGGCTTCAGTTTTATTCTTACCCTGGGATTTTTCCACCTTTTGTTTGCATTTTCTGTTACATAACTGGTATTTTAGTTCTTAAATTTCTTGGGCTTTTTTTCTCACCCCTTTACACTTACACTTAGAAATAAAGTAGATGCCTGTGGGGAGAGGAAAAAAGAAGGGGGAGTGCAAGAAGTAAAATGAATCATGCCTGTGCATGAACAAGGATGTGGTAGCTATTTATACTGGTATAAATACCAGATTAGTAAGATTTCAAATGTTATTTCTCTGTAGGTCTTAAAAGACCATCTAAACTCTAGGATAGATTTGCTTCACTTCTGTCAAGGTAGACTTATTTTAAAAGACACACATTTGCTCTAATTTTTAAGAAGATTTGTAGCACAGAGTGGTTTTCCTGGACTATATTTCCCCATCCACTGCTTGCTGTTTGAATGAGGGGCTCTTTTACACTTGCCAAGGAGACCTGCCCACTGATAACCTTACTCCTAATCTCGTGAGCTCTCAAAGGATTCATTGCAGATTGGTGGATTCTGCTGTTGTGAATCCCCAAACACATTGGGCAACCTGCCTGTACTATGCAGCCAGTGCTGGGTATGGGTTTGCCATTCATTATGAAGGAGAGTACTCCTCTTGTCCTATTGCCCCCACACTGTGTTACGTGGGAGAAATAGTTTGTTATCCTTGTCCTATTGCCCCCACACTGTGTTATGTGGAAGAAATAGTTTGTTATTTCTTGCTAAGTAAAATAATTTTGGTTTATTACAAATTTGGCAAAAAATTCCTGGAAGAACAGAAACAAAAGGTGTTGTCAAGATGTGTTGAGATGTGCTTCTATACCTCTGAGTAAAGGTCTTTCCTGTCAGAACAAACAACACAATCCTGAAATGCAATATGTCATTTTGGAAGTTATTTCTTATACTCAAACCCTTTCCTTGGTCAATGCTGCCAACTGGCACACCTCATTTATTAGGTTACTACTAAGTGCAAATTAATCTGTAAAGCAGTCTCTGGAGCAGAGCTGTCTCTTCTGATTATTCCTTTCAGACTTCTAGCCCTATGTGGCAGGAAGAATGCAAATAAGGCTTTTTTAGACTTGTTTAGTACATGGACTATTTGGTACATTGAGGGCACTATACTATATATAAGTTTATTTCCTTATTATGTCCTAGTCTAGGAAGTTGGTCATTCAGTTGATACCAGGTTACTCTTGCAGATGCCTTAGGAATGAAAAAAAAAATCTGTGTCTCTCAACGTTTTGGCATACAATTTATTCTTGACTTCACGTGCTTTATTGTATCTGTTCTATATCAGACACGCTTTTTGCCTTGATGATTTTCTTGCCTAATGTCAGTCAGTGTGCATGGCAAATTACTTTTCTCTTGTGTAGATTACCTTGAAAACACTAAAGGTGCTGTTGGTAGTAGACTGATGCCAGAGTTGAGGAGGGGATTCTTGTTTCAGCAGTAGAGGGTGAGAACTGACTGGCTTTCTCCAGAGAGGAGGCTCAAAAACCAGTCTAGGCTATTTGTGGTGCATGCTGAGAGACCTTATAATTGTGGGAGGAAATGTTTCTTAGTGAAAATTATTTGGGAATATATTAGGAAAGGAACAAGTATTCTTTACGACTCATGTACATACAACAGTCTCAGACCCTCTTATTTGTCATTCCTTAAGGTCTGGAACCAGAAGTTGCTGTCTGTGTTGGAAGCTGGCTAGACTGAAAACTGCTGGGCTTGGGGTAGCAATGTCCTCAGATTCAAGTGTGTGCTCTGATTTAAGGATGAACACGGTGTTGATGTCATACAATTATTTAGCTTGGAAAAGACCTTTAAGATCATTGAGTGCAGCTGTTAAACCAACACTGCCAAGTCCCCCACTAAACCATATCCCTAAGTGCCACATTTACATGTCTTTTGAATACCTCCAGGCATAATGACTCAACCTGGACAGCCTGTTCCAATGTTTGATAATCCCTTCTGTGAAGAAAATTTTCCTATTATACAATATAAAGCTCTCCTGATGTGACTCTCGTCCTATCACTTTTTACTTGGGAGAAGAGACTGCCTACCTGCCCACCCTGCTCTACAACCACCTTTCAGGTAGTTGTAGACAGCAATAATTCTCCCTGAGCCTCCTTTTCTCCAGACTAAACCACCCTGGTTTCTTCAACCACTCTGCATAAGACTTGTGCTCTAGACCCTTTACACTTCATTGACCTTCTTTGGGCATAGTCTACCATTTGTTAAACCACCACTTGAAATGGATTTGGGGCTGGTGATAATGCCAAGTGTTTTTAATAATCCCAGTGGAAAGTCTCTGAAAAGAATGGAATCAGTCAGTTAGGAAACCTGTTGTCCCTGAGAAAAAGGACATCTTCCATGTAGTTGCTGTAGGTGTCAAGCACAGACATTGATATAGGAAGTATATGTTGGATCTGAGCTTCTGGTGTGACAAATCACTGAAATATAGAATAGCAAAGCTGGGGGCAACTCGATCTTTTGTCAGGCTAATTAATGGTTAAACAAAGCAGTTGTGCAGGGATTAGATTTCTGGTTGAACTGATGTGTATCTAATAGGTGTTAAGTGAAGGCTACACGATGTTTTAAAGAAATCATGCAAGTGTTTTTTGTCTATGGAAACTAATTATCTTTGCACATAATTTTCTGTAGTCATGGTATGATTCTAGCCTCCTGAGAAAATCTGCAATTTATTCTTCCATAGTGCCATGATTCCTTTTAGGGGGGGAAGAAAAAAAGAAGCCAACCAAAAAAATCCCTAAACCCACAGATATGTTGGGGCCTACATGTGTTCTATATATAGGAGGTCTTAATATTTTCATTGTAAAAATAAAAATAATAAATAAATAAATAAACAGATGAATAAACAAATAAATATAGCAATAGCTCTTTTCTTTCTTAGAGTGAATAAGGGATACATGGATGATTGGTCAGATCTTTGTGGAGTTCAGTTTTGATTAGAAGTATCTGTAGATGTTTACTAGTCTTGGGTTTGAAAGATAGCAATGAAATCCCTCACAGGCTCTGTGAGCCCTGTGCTGTTTATGGATGATTTAGAATGGGACTGTAATAATTCTGTAGCTTTCAGGGAATGAACAAAAGTAAATGGTGTGCTGATGTCTCATTGAATGGAGTTATACATAGACAAAATGAATATGAGTGAAGATCCATGCAGAGAATTCCATGTATTACTTTATCTCTTTATTCTACTTCTCTCTTGTTCAGGAGTGAAAAAGGTGCTGTCCCTGAAGCACTGAGCATTGAGTGGTAACTATATCATTCCTCTCCCTTTTTCAGCTAAGTGTTAAGAACAGTGGATGTATGTTTTTAAATCAAAATTGCTGCTCTGTAGGGTTATTTTACTATGTGAGGTGCATGGTCAAGTGTGCATAATTTCACATATTAAATCCACAGGCTTTCACTTTCCTGTGCCTAAAAACATGATCTATAAATAACTGATTTTGCTTGGCCTGTTTCAAGATGCAAATCCATTTTCACCTTACTTACTGAAATGTATATTTGAGATCTATATCATCAAATTCATCTTCGGACTCAATATATTTGTCGGCAAAGGTGGTGAAGAGATGAAAATCTCTCTGTTCAGTCTAACTGGAAATGAAACCAATTTCAGTAATCTTCTCTTTAATCATAACAGATAGTGCCAGTTTCTAGAAGTACTGCCATTTTAAGATTTTTGTAACCCAGCCTTTTTAATTCACCAATTGTAAATGATTATGTCAAAACAGCATTATATCAAATTAAGGAAAATCAGTGTCTCTGGAGACAAGCAATAGGACACCAGGGCTTTCATCTTTAAATCCCTGGTTCAACTCCAGCATGGGGCCAAGCCTTCCTGGAAGGCTTTAACACAGTTGTGTTTCTTCCTTGGATGGATGGTTTAGCAGTGGAAGAGGCTGCCTGCTGGGGCTCTGGACTCTCATCCCTTGAAGTACACAAGCCTCAGCTAGGCAGAACCATGGCTGAATTGATCTACAGCACCACACTCATCAGGGTAGATTTGATGCCCACCAGCAGTCTTTTCCAAATAATGTTTCCACTCTTCTTTGGGAAACCTTATTATTCAAAAGTGTTACATTGACATGATGAACATCTTGGAGTAACTTTACTAAACTGCAAGACTTGTCCTGTTACAGAAGAGTACAGAAGTTTGTTCTCCCCCCATCCTGATATGGATGGAAAACAGGTAGCCTGCTATCAGTGCCATTTTATCCCATGTGGCTCTGTAAGGAGCCACATTTTTAGCTTGCTGCCATTGTGATCTCCTTTCTGTGTGCTGAAATTCAGTTCTGAGCTGTTATCAGATAATAAATTGTCAGGCAGGGTTTTTTTTCCCCTTTGGTACAAATATGAGATGTGTACATTTGTGTATGTAATATCCATGTGACTTTAGTTACTGGGCATAATATTTGTCTTGGCATACTGTTCCAAGTTTAGCAGCACCCATTTTCTCTAGATTTATCCTATCCCAGAGCAGATAAGTTGGTGAGAAAGTGCTCATTGCCTGATAGAAATAAACCAAATTGCATGTGACTTTCTGTGGTTGCACTTTTCCTCTGTAAAGTGCCACTACACTCCCTTAATTGTGTTCAATATCTTGGTCACCTTACTGAGCTGAGCTGATCCATGTTGTCTTTTAATGAGCTACTTCTAAAGCATTTGCAGAATTTGTGGGAACACATGCCTGTGGGCTGCTGCCTGCCAGTACTATCACCTGCCTGGGACCACCTGACAGCAAGCTTAGCTCAGGCCAAGCAAGTTGTAGGAACCCTTCAGGAGAGACCAGTGTACAATATTTGCTAATCTCCTAATTCACATGCACAGTGCTATTTTTTGGTTGCCTGGCAACCACCTGGGGGCATATTAGATGGAAAGTGGGATTTGGTTTTCTTTTCAAGCACTGTCAGAATAGGTGATACTATGTTCAGACTGATTAATATTTGGTTTGCATGTATTATTGCATCACTGGTTTTATTATTTATAAGAAACTCTATTAACTGCTTTGGCTGCTTGGACAGAAATGAAGCACACTTGGTAGAGCCCATACTAAGCAGTTTCTGTGACTCCCTTAAGAGCCACTGCAGCTGTGTCCTGTCCCAAGCACTCCTGTCTTCCCTGCTGAGCACTCACTAGTGGTAACACAAAGCTAAGGGATCTTTGGAGTGTGTGTAAAAATGCTACACCCATTGCAAATGAACAGACAAAATGGAAAAAATGTCAGCATGCTGTGTTGCTCTTATGACAGGGTTTTGGTTTCTTTCCTGCCTGTTAAAATGAAATACTAACAGCACAAGCTTTCTAACCAAGGGCTTGTCAGCAGCAATATTTTTGTCAGTATATGTTTCAATATTTCAATACCAAATTCTTTCATTCAGGTACAGAATGAAACATTTGAATCATGAAAATGTGATCTGTACATAGCCATACCATTAATTTTAACAAAAATTAGTAAGGTAATGAA
Source organism: Acanthisitta chloris (assembly GCF_000695815.1). NCBI lineage: Eukaryota > Metazoa > Chordata > Aves > Passeriformes > Acanthisittidae > Acanthisitta > Acanthisitta chloris. Next base: position 47,443 of record NW_008690604.1, on the reverse strand, counting down.
AGATGAAATATATTCAGTATCATACCATCGTAACTGATGTCTATTCTGACATGGCATAAGATGCACTGCTACGATGCAATGTTAAAAAGTGACAATAATATTTGAAATTCTTTTTTAACAAAAAAAAGCAGAGGGGAAACAGATTTTGGTGGTCTGATAAGAAAAGGTGTTTGAGAATCCTGACATGCTTCCCTGTGACCCAAAAAGTCATTTTGAATTGTCAGAATTTCCATGGGGGGAAAAAAAGAAATTCTGAGTTCTTATTGGCCCCAAATCTTAACTGATTAATTTTTCAAATGTCTTGAGCAATCTGTGTGGCACCAACTGCCACCAAGGTCAGTGACGTTGCTTAAGGTGTTCTGTATTGCCCTGGGGGTAGATAAGCTGCTAACATTCAAAATGTTCACTGTGAGTGTGATTCCATTTTCTGGAGTAGAGACCAGCTGTCAAAATGAATGTTTTTGTTACATGCACAAATGGGTATCTGAATAAGATTATTAAGGGGGTTTTCTGTTAAGTTTTTTTCCCTTCTCTTGGAAAAATATGCAAGTATCAGATGCAGGCAAAGGCATCTTTCTTGCCATTTTCATCTTCTCTCAAAAGGTTCTTGTGTACTTCTAATTTGTGAAAACACCTTTGGACTCTGAGAAGTATAAAAATATGCCTATGAAAATATAAGAAGATGATAGCTGGGAAAAGACCTTGAAGTATAAAGCAGTAATTAGGAATATGCACCAAAATGTGGCAGAATTGTTCACTACTTCCTAAATTCAGAATCCTTCAGGCTAGTACTGAAAGAGATATGAAGATTAGATCACTCTCTAATTTTGAGATAGAGTATGAAGCCCAGGTGATACTGCTGATCTTTAATTTAGCAGATGCTGACCTACCACGTTTGCTGTCAATTCACACCTTAAAATAGGTGGGACAGTGTGTGCTGCCTGACCAACAGCCAGCACTTTGCAGCAGAGTCACTGTTGGTCGGTGCCTATTGTATGTTGATGCCTCAACAACTCTTTGATATGCACAGATTCTACAAATAGTTTTGCTGCCAAACATGTTGATGCCAATGTGAAGTTCACTGGTGTCATCAAATAAAGCTCTGACACTGGCAGGTTTTTTTTGCTTCATACTCGTAGGACAAGGGAGTATGAGAGTGGGGATTGCAGTGTGCAAGCCAGATTTACCCAAATTCTTTTGCAAGCAGTCATGCTGCAACTTGAGTTTCTAGGGGTTCATAAAAATGCTGATGATGAATTCTGTGACAGTGAATTAACGTATTTAAACTATATTATGATGAATTCTGTGACAGTGAATTAACATATTTAAGCTATATCGACCATTCACAACTCTCCCCCCTCCTTGTTTTGTTTTGGGTTTTTATTTGGGGTATGTATTTGGTTCTTGCATGTCCACATATTAGTCATAAGTGAAAATTTGAAAACATAGTGTATAATTTGTAATTGGTCTCTGTACTTCTGGTTGCTCTTGGTTATTTTCATGCTGGTAAATAGGAACTATGTAGACTGCTACATGTCTTACAAAATAATTTTATAACATGTGCTCTGTGCTTACAGATAAAGTTTCTGTAATTGCTGATAGCAAGTGTATTACTATGTATAACATCAATGTGAGTTGTAATTGATGTCTGACAGTTTGGAAACAGCTCTTATCAAGAACATACAAAGATTATAGCACAAGCATTGCTGATGTAAATAGTGCTCACAGAACTTGTCTGGTGTTTCCTATTAGGTTTCTCTGACAGTGCTTAACATATGTAGGTTAGCACTTTTGCTACAAAGCAAACTTCAGTTACTCACTTTTTAAAATGTGTTCAAAGCCACGAAGTGTTTGCCTTCAGCACAATCAGACCCATGTCATTCATTCAGGGTCTTGTTAAAGGAATTTGGCATTGAAAAGATAATTCATTCCTATGGCTGCTGCATTCGTATATGCCACTCCATTCCTTACACACTTGGCAGAATATTTTGTGCCTATGTTCTTGATACCATATATTACTTTCTTTGCTACCATATCTTGATCATATCTGTAATAATTTAATATGTTATCCTAATAATGTAATGCATAAGCTCATTGGTATTGGTATTGGTCTCCACTCCTGCTTGCTTGCTTGCTTGCTCTGTTTGGGATGTTGAGGTTGAACCTCATATCAAGACACTTTTCCTGGTAACCCTAACCAGATTGTAGGTCACTAATCTTGGCTAAATGTTGGTATATGTATATTAAAATCTTTAAGGGATGATGTGTTACATGGCTGAATAAACTTAGTAGCCCACAGTTCTGTAAGCTATAATAATGGATCATGAACCAAGCCTGGATGTATTTGATGCCCTAATTTTGGGAGGAACTGTGTCTTATGAGCCATGACTTTGATTGTGACTCTTGTGTTTGTCAGATGCTGCATAAATACATGTGACAATGCTGTCAAGGATAGGCAACGGCTGCCAAAGTTGCTGAAGGTAATTCTGCTTTAGGAACAAGTCACATGCCCTTAATAGTCCCACTCTGCTCTGGAATAAAGGAGTCCCAGGAGTTCTGTCTCTTCCTGCATTGGTCATGCCAGCCACCTTAAGTTGTGAAGGTCTAGCCAATCTAGAAAGCCTCTCAAGAGAAAACTTGTATTAAGTCAAGCTCTTTTCTCTTTCCTTTCCTCTTAGAATCTTTTTTTCTTCACTTATGTTTCCTTGTCTGCACTTCTCATTTATTTCAGCTTTCTGTCTTTGCCTCTTTTGGTGGCTCATTTGATACCTATGATTGGTAGTATGGACCATATAGACCTTTCTGATTACTTATGGAATGTTTCCAGCTTCAACTGCATAACTATTTTTTTTTACAACTGAATGTTGTTCCAAATTCTAATTGATTAATTTAATAAAAATCCAACCATTCCTGGATATTTTAGTACATAGCTAGAGTTTGCTATGATAATTATGTATAACAGTGAATAATATAATTTCATAGAAAAATAATCGTTCTGTAGCAATACCATTTTTGGTGAAGCTAGATATGTAATGAACTTGTGGAACTAGAATGGCTAATTGTTAACAGGATGTAGCATGACTTTTTTTTCTTCATCAATAAGAAGTGCTTTTAGAACATGTATGTCTGTCACTTATATTTAAAGGATATAGCTCTGTTAGCAATTTTTTTTCAAAAGAGTATGGCTATTCAGCAATATGTTAAGGCCAAATGTTTATTTGGTTTTCATGCAGACTTCAGTGAGACAGAATTGTCATTTATATCAGCCTAAAATTTAACATTTTTTTCTGATAAGCAATTTAGATAAAAGCTAGGTCTAAATTACAAGCATTTGCTACTAGTTACCAAGTTTTGGTTCTATCCTCTCACAAGAGAGCCTGTGCTTTACAGAAAACCAATCATTATCATTCTTTGACTTTTCAGAGACAATTCAGCACTATGTAGTGCTGCTTCTCTACCCTATTTCTGGATACAAAGCAAAAGGACCTTTAATTTGACTGACATGCACCTCTGCCATTCAAGATAGGCACAATCAGCTGAGCAGCTGACATGCTGCAGTCTTACATTTGTACTTAAATTTTTTAATCTAGAGACACTAGGCTCTCAAAAAGTGACTTGCTTCCTTTAAAACCTACCAGCTAATTAATCATGGTTGCAGAATGCTGTTGCAGGCAGCTTCTTATAACATTTTATTAATAATAAGTGCTGATATGGGGAATGTGTTACAGCAAGCAGGATCACATCTGGCAAGTTATCATGGCTACTTGCTGCTCTGCACTGTAAGCAGCTTTTACCCCCAAAATGTGTTGACCTGATTCTATTCTGTTAAATTCTCAAGTTACAGTTACTACCTTGTAGTGTACATCATACGTCCAACTCACAGTTTGAGGCTGTGGGATGCAGACATAAGCTGAGACTGCTGTGCAGGCAAATAGACCTCTCAGCTCACCAACTTTTTTTAAGCACAAAGGTGTAAATTTTAGATGTGCAAATTTGTCAGTGACTGCAAATTTTCTCCACATCTAAGCAGCACTGTGTTTATTTTTAAACAAATATTTCTGAATTTAAAAGACGAGTCAGGTTTCTGAATTTTATGTGATTAAATATTTAAGGAAAAAGTTGAGCTAAAATGTTTCAATGAACTGGAGTGCCAGAAGACTGCTCTCAGGAAAAATGCCATGCCATTTCTTTTTCTCAGCTGGGAGGGGTTAGGTACTTTCACGAGCAAATGATCCTTTCATGGCCTCACTTTCTTTTTATTTCACTAGACTTTCAATCAAGCTCTTCTTGTGTGGATCTCCCACACTTTTGATGTCTGAACCATTTATCTCTGTATATCAAATAGCAAAATAAAGTATTGCAGAACATACACATTCCTTAAAACAAAACAAAACCAAAAAACCCTACCCCTAAACAAAGACAAAAAAATCTTCTTTATGAGTTCTTTCCATATCTACACTATGGCAAAACTAGGAATGTCAAGTGAGTAGCATTAAAGAGAAAACTTTTAACACCTGAAAGGCAGTTGTGTAAGACTTATTTTTGTATTACAATGTTCTTTGATATAACTAAGTAAAGAATCTTATGAAACCCCTAAGCAAAGACTAAATGCATCAAAATTTGAAGCATAAGTTCCACAAGACTATTTCTGGCGTTTAAAGACAGAAACTCAACAATAGGTGTTTCAGCTTGCTTGATGGATGTACCTTTGAAACATTAAAGGTTTTAATTCTTGCTATAGATTGAAATGCTTGCAAAGTGAAATTGAATGAATTACAGATTATTAAAGGGAGTTTTGTTGTTTTGAGATAGGAGAAGATTGTACTTGATACCCCTCTATGTTAGGACTAAGAGCCTGCCAGAGTATGCTAGGTCATTTCAGTAGCTATGTTTTAACTTAATGAAAACTGGAACCAAGGAGTCTTGAATACCACAGGAGCAGAATATGTGTTTGCATAATGTGCTGTGATAAGTTTTGAAATGTGTCACTATTTATGTAGTGCATATTAATTATATCAACATTTGTGATGGTAAAGTTGTCACCCGTTTTACCTTCTGCACTTCTTATTTTTTCTTCTTTTTCTTTTTTTTTTTTTTTCTCTCCAGACATCAATGCAATAAGGAAAACTTACTTGGAGTTAAAGAGAAAGGAATTTGTACCACCTTTCTCTCTGAGCCATGCTGAGGCATGCTGTCAGTATGAGTGGTTGTAAATAATTATGGGTCTTTTCATGATACATAGTGAGAGTTTTCCTTGTCCTCAATTCTGAAGTATTTTTGATACTGACTCAGAATGGGTGAACATCATTGAGATTTATCATCAGCTTGAATTCTTTCCTGTTGTTACCATCAGGACATATTCTCTTAATCATAAATGTAATAAAATAG
>NW_008690604.1:35793-42027 GCF_000695815.1 Acanthisitta chloris | reverse complement strand
ATTGTTCCCCTAATCCTTGTCAGCGGAAGGTAAACACATGACTGAATAGTACTGCAGGATTGTAAAAATTTGATCTCCTGCAAGATTAATAGGATCCTTTAGCAAAGTGGTGCCTTCCAGATGGGCCAGACCAAACAACACTAGGATATTTTATACTTGTTCTATCTTGACAATACAATCTTGACAGCACTGACATTTTAAAATGTGATAAACGTGAATGTTACTATCTGTTCAAGTATACAGTCTAAAACTGTGAAGTCTAAAATAGTGAAGGCCTTTCTTACCACCCCATACTCCATTAACTGACACTTTTATATCTCTGATAAATAAGCGTGTTTAAATGGCATAAAAGGACTCAGGCCATATTTTTACATGATAAGAGAGAATTCCTCTAAGGTGATAACAATATAAAATCTAAATATGCAAGATAGGGACTGAAGTATAGGAAGGGGTTTCTTTTTTCATTATCACTATAAGAAGTCTTGGAAAAGATACTGTAGGCTTTATCTGTGGAGTGCCCTGTCTGTTCTGCTTGAAACAGTGCCCACCAAAGGTAGCTTTTAATTTCCTGTGTTGGCTAATAAGAACTGAGCAACAATATAAAAGAAGTAAATTATATTAGCAAAACTTATGAAATTAGTACAATAAGTATACGTTCAAGCTATATATATTTCTTCTACCTTATTCAGTACCTACTTGTATCTGCAAATATTTTAAAGCTAAGATGTTCACCAACAGAAACTGCTGGTCCTTAAGGTGGCATGATGTAAAGTTCCTGTTAGGGCTGAAAAGCATCCCTAGGATCAGGAACTATAATCCAATCATGTAATAGGATTGATAGAAATATAATCCTGTTAGCAAACCATGTGCTTACATGTGAGAATGAGCAGTGAATAAAGGCTAGAAGTTGTTTGAGACATGTTGCTCTTTCAAAACAGATAATCAATGCACACCATTGTAATATACACTGATTTAAAAGGTGGATTTTGGTGTAGGCAGCAAAATCACACCAGAAATTAATTTAGCTAAAACTTCTGAGCTGTCAGTTGTTGGAGCTTGTTTCCCCTCTCTTTTTTTCTCCAGCAGTATTAAAAAGGAAGGCTGAAATTAGTTAATTTTAATAAACCTCATTTCCCATGATAGATGTAAAATAACAAATGATACCATATGAAATAAACCACTGTATAGCATCAGAAGGGAGAAATCATCTAGCTGTGAAGAATATACCATTGTATGCAGCTCATATGAATAAAGCTAAGTGGCTCATGTCATGTCATTACCACAGTTACAGTATAATAATCCCTTAACAATGTAAAAGTCAGCCAACATTTGCTGAAAGCAATGTGTGGTGGTTGACCTGGATTGCTGAGTCTTGAACTGTAGTAATGAAGAGGTTAGCAAATTAAGTGCCTTTGCCCTTTCCTGACACATTAATCCTGCAAAGAAGACACTGTGAGTGTATTTTGCATGCATCATGGCAAAGAAGTGCTGGCAGTAGCTTTTTTTGGACTACTTATTGTCATCATTCTTGAGGTGGGAGACACCCAGAAAGGAGGTGCACTCCACACTTTTTCTAGTTTTGAAGCCTGAATCAAAATAAAAGTTTTACTGGAGGCCAATAAATTTCCTTTGGAAGTTTCATTTCTCAATTTCTCATGTATCAAACTCCCTCATATACCTAATTTTGTTTCAGAAGTAGTGCTAAATGTGTGTTTTGAATACAGTGTCCTGCAGGTAAATTTCGTTCTGTCTAGGTGGTATAACAATCTACTATGTTAATCTTGACATGTTGTTTCCAGTTCAGGGTCTGCAAAGACTTGTAAAGAATCTTTGTGCTGCTGCCACACCACCAGATAGTCATTGCTGCCTTCAGGTGGCAATGTGTATTCCAAGTGGGAAAACATTTGAATTACTATCCTATCAGTATATCTTTATCTGGTAAAGCTGGAGCAAAGAGAACTGAAAAAAACCCTCATGGTGCAGGCCATTTAAAGAACTAGAAGTGTATTGGTCTAGTCTCTTGGCTAGAAAAGTTTTTTCCAGCTTTTGTCTAAGTAGTGAGATATTCTGCAAATACCTAAAGACTGATGGACATTGAGGATGTGCATTAATTGTGCTGCTATCTAGAGTCATCTTGGTTTCAGTATTTATCTTCTCTGCTTGCTTCTAATACAGTAGAAGGGACAATCTCTCATTAGGAAAGTTGAATAATCTAAGCAGTCAGTGGATTTATATTGTTTCTAAAGGTAGGATTGGGAAAAGAGGCAGAGAAAAGCTTGAAATTTAGACCATGTCTTATGAATTCCAAATAAATACTTGTGATCTCAAGATTCTCAGGTCTCCAGAAGATTTCATTTAGTGCATTCACATTTTATGTTTTCATCCTGAAAGCATCCTTTTTGCACCATTACAATCTGGACCTAAGAAATTAGTTTTGTGGATGGGGTATTGAAGAAAAAGGTTTGGTACTAGTGTGATTTATGTCAAAAGCTAATATTAGGTGAATGTGTAATATTTCACAAATTTCATACCATTTCTAAACCTAGTTGAGAAACTCACTGTGGTTTGCCCTCATCATTCTTGTATTATCTCCTGATATAAACATATGATTTATCAGTGGTGCCAAATGTTGCCTTGACTTTGTGGTTCCTATTATGTTAATGTTTCCTGGAAAATGGCTTTTCTCAAATGGCCTGTCCTTGTTCAACAGCATTGAATTATTGTTTCACTAGCTTTAGTTTCTTCTTATAATTAACTTTCAAATGTGCTGCAGGAATATAAAGAGCAAACAAACTCATTTTACAGTAAATAAAACCATTTCCAAAACAAAACTGACAGTTAATACAGAGCAGTAGTGCAATTTGCTGCCACTAGAGAGAGTCAGGAAATTAATTACCCACAGGCATGAAATATTGATGAATAACTAGCACTACCTCTCTTAATCTTTTCTGTATATGCTGTGCACAAAGGTGTCTAGGATAAAGGCAAGAGAAGGTTGCAGGTGACACATCAGTGCAGTGGCAGAACCAAGAACTGAGCCCTATGCTTAGAAAATGCAGTGCATTATGGCTTCTGTGATTTGAATATCAGAATTTTATTAGAAAAGGAAACTCGAAAGAAGATGCATTTTTTTACTATGTTTATCACTTTATTTTGTAGAACTATGAGCTTTATGATGCTCCCATGAAGGATATTTTGTAGGGGCAAGAGGGACAATCTTGGTTTCAGAGAGAATGATGGATGTGGGAGGGCTTCTCACATTAAACAGTTGCAAAGACATTTTAGAGTGTTTTTTGGAGAAAAGGAGAAGAGAGATCATACAAGAACAAATTTTGTCATTTAAAAAAAATCCCAAAAGGAAGAAACAAGCAACAAAACCCACAAAGCAGCATGACCTGGGTTCTGGAAAGAAATCCTGGCTCTATCAACAAGACAAGAAAAGCCACTCTAAACATTAGGAAGGACTTCAATAATAAGTATTTGTGACTTAGGATGACGTCTCTAAAAGGAAAAACAATCCCACAAGCATAGGATATTGTTTGTGATCACACAGACAAATTCTGTATAATGCCAGTTTTCTTTTTCTAAATGCTATGCCACACAAAAATTGGCAGCTATTTTTAGCAAGGTTCAAGCAAATGTGGGGTTAAGACTAGAAATAAAATATCAATGTACAGCTCAGGAAGAAACAGATCTCTGTTTGGTCAATGATAGCATTAATTTCTCTGCATTAACAAGACTTTTTAGTACTGGAGAGGAACATGATGTAGAACTTGTAACCAATGAAGGCAGTGCTGAGTTGTGGTTACCGTTATAGATTTGATGACTTATGAAGGCAGTGCTGAGTTGTGGTTACCATTATAGATTTGATGACTGTGTGAGGGTCAGGTTTGAGGTTTTTCTTTCTCTTTCTTTGGTTTAGTATTTCAAAGCAGGAAATTATTGGATTAGTGTTTCCTATTTTATTGATGTCAGGATGTTCTTTCTGTCCCAACAAGCTTTTTTATATTTTGAGAAACCAGCAGGTTTGAAAGCTCTATTCCTTGAACCAATTATGCTGAGGTTTTCCTCTCCTGCTACTGGTAGATGTTGTTTAAAAAGCAGAGATAAATAAAAAGCCCTTTGAACAAATCAATACTTAAATCAGAGATATTTATGCACTGCTTAATTGCATTTACACAGGGCCATCTTTATCTTCCCTGAGAAACCAATGCTGTGGTTAGAGGAAGAAGTCTTGCAAGCATATGGTGTTGTGCTATATGCGTTAGAGACTGAGGACATAACTTCATGCTTCAAAAACGTGCTGCTATCATTACAGGTCAGTTCTACAGCATGTTACATTGTAACTAAAATGTAAAAAAATCAGGCCTACCTAAGATTAATGATCTTATCTGAAAGGAAACAAAAATTAACCAGAAATGCCACTGTTATCCGTGCTCTAATCTAAATTCCGCTCACTGCACAAGAAGGAATAGGAAAAGACTTTGCATAAAAAAAATGTTACCCTACTATTTAGAAACAGCTGATTGGGTTGATTTGTTGTATTTTATTAGACTGTCATACTGCTGATTTGTTACCTATGAAGACCTGGAGGAAAAGTTAAGTTCTGGTAAGGTGAACACAAATAGTGTCTGATAGCTAGCACAGTGTAGTCTGACAGCTAGCTGGGAATTGTTTCTCAAGCTGATCTAATCAGGAGATAATTTCCACAAAACAAGTAGTGATATACTAGGAATGTGAACAGAGAGGAGCAAGGTCCTTCTTATCACTTCCTTCAGACTGTACTGAAGATAGGCTTATCTAAGGGTCTTGCACATGGAATCAGATTTGACTGTGGCCTTCTATTTTCCTCCACTCAGAGCTGTTCTTAAGAAATAAGAATAAAACAAACAGGTGCAGATTGCTGACAAAAATTTGCATGTGAAAATGATGTGTTGATTAATCTTCACTATATCCTTTTCCTTTTGTCTGCAGTGATTATACCAATTGCAGTGCAGTTTTTCTGTGAATGTGATGTACATGAAAAAGACAGTCTTCATAAAGCTGAGGCTTGACCCTTTGAGTTGCTGAATGTTCAGAACTTCCGTTGAATCATTGAAAACATTTGTGTCTAATCAACTTCAATCATGTGGGGTTCTCAATAACTGCTTTCTGTGACCGATATTTTATATAATCCATGTTCAAGATTGATTACAACCAGGAGATTGCCTAATTTACTCAACATCTCTTTTTACTGACGACTCTGTAGCAAACCCACAGATCACTTCTCATAATTAAATGCTCTTTCAACGTAAATTATAAACCATGGGATTGCAAAACAGAGAACAGCTGGTCAAAGATGAATGATTTGGGATCGTTACTAAAATGTATCACTGATTTTTTTACTTTTTTAAAAAATATATATTTAGTTAATCTTCTCGATATTCATTAAAAAATATATATTTAGTTAATCTTCTCATTCATCTGTACGCACTGGAAGATTAGAATTTGTCTTAGGCTTCTTTTTACCATGAATTTGATTTTATCTTATTTTCTTCTATATTTTAAATAAGTGTACACTGACTGGCTTCCATCTAGAATGGACTGCATCAGATTGCTGAAGCAGTTTCTCCACTAAATGCCTAGAAACAAGTATACCCAGATTTTCTTATAGTATCTTCACAATATCTCAAAATAGTCATATTCCCAATATATACACCTTTTATCCCATTTGTGTTATGATTATAATAATGAACTCATCTGCATGAGAAGCTTACTGAGTTTTTGCTTATTACTTCAGCCAAGTTCTACACTCTGTGCTGACAGGTAGAAACAAGTTCTTATTACTGAAGTTGCATGTATGCAGTCAAAAAAGATATTAATTTCCCTTTATCTGTTTGACTATTCTTTTTTATCCACTGAAGAAGTTAATATCCAGAGATGAATTTCTTAATACTTTGTGGTATGTCAGTGTGACTAGATTGTGGAAAATTATATGGTGAAATTATTTTTTCAAACCTAAGACTGATCTCTACAGGATAAGATGTTTTCCAGCTTATATAGACTGTAACATAATTAATTTGTTAACAATCAGGGTTTCTGTAACATAATTAATTTGTTAACAATCTGAGGGGTTTTTTTGGGTGTTTTTTTGTGTTTGTTTGTTTTTGTTATTGCCTCAATGAAATAAAAATTATAAAAGAGGAAAAGGTAAAACTATGCAGTTAATTCACAGATAATTGACACAATACTAGA
>NW_008690604.1:0-35753 GCF_000695815.1 Acanthisitta chloris | reverse complement strand
CACCCTTCTCCTCTCTTAGCTCCAAACCCCTCTAATCCATTATTCTGTCTAAAAATCTTCATACTAAATCTTAACTATACTCTCAGTTAAGACCTGATGTGATGGGTTTTTGCAGCTTTCCGTTCTGTTTCTCTCTTCTGTCATCCTTTCACAGATTAACAAGTATTTAAAAAAAAACCCACAAAAAAACCTAGTGAAATTTCCCTGAAATTCCCCAAGAAAGTGTAATAGAAGTCATTGATACTTGACAATAAGATAAAAAGGATCTTTTCTTCTGCTGCTGTTAAATGAGTACTGGCTGAATAATATGAAATATAAGTAGTATGTTTGCTACTATTTTTTATGCCTCAACAAATAGGACTTTAGATTCTCTGTTTTATTTCAACTCTGTTGAGTATTTTTGAGTATTTCCAATAGAAATTGCATGCCCACTTACAGAATTATGTTACACATGTAAATCACAGCCTGATTTCTTTGTATAAAAGGTACTGGAAAATTAGTTATAGCAGGTAATATTGCTATACCATGGAAAAGCTGATTTCCTGTCTTCACAGAGGAGCTTGGGCTTGATAAGAATGTTATGTGCTGGTTGTTGAGCAGTTCTTGGGCATTATGATATATGTGATACTGATGGTGAAATAAAAACCTGTGTGGAAGATTGCCTAACCATGTAAAATGCAGCTTTCTTCATTTTTTTGATACAATAGATGAGAAAAGATGTAAATTCACTTGCAAGTATTTTCCCCGTCTTTCAGTGATGCTTTTTGAATACCTGAAAGGTCGCAGATTAAATTAAATTTTAAATTACAGAGTTTACAGCTGATACCTTTTCTTTGAGAAATCTAAGAATGATTTATAAAATCATTAAGACATTAATTTAAATGGAGTTTTGCTTAGCAAAACCTTTAGAATATCCAAATTTAACTCTGCGAACTACAATGGGTTATGATTTTTGTCTGTCAAAACCTCATCATGCCTTTCAGTAGCTAGTTGTTGGGGGATTCAGTCACACCTCTTCCAAGGTGTGTGTTGATATTTAAATAATTAGTAATCAAAAACATTGTCTTGGGACAGTTTCTAGTGAGCCCTGTTCAGACACAATTAACCATAAGCAGAAAATTGCCTTTCCAGTTGACATGTAAACTAGGACAGAGTAATACTCACCTGTCACCTGTGTTAGTTTGATCAAAGCATGTTTGAGAGAGCAATACAGAGAAACCTTAATTGTTGTGTTACATGCTGTGGTAGTTATGGAGTGTATGGTGACACATTAGCCAAGTTGTGTTTGGTTCCACTTCACAGCAGAACAGGGATTTTGTGGATCTCTTCTTAGTAAGTAGAAAGTAATATACAATGACAATACTAACATTTTCTCACAAGATTTTCTACTAAGTTTTGCAGACTTGGAAAACTTGGACAAACATCAGATTGTTGGTGTTATGGTTTTTAAATTTATTCCAAACATCCCTCAACTCATGATCTGTTTAAGGTACTCCAATCATCAGTCTAAACTCTTGGTGGTTAGCACACACACAGTCACATAGTTTTTCTAAGTAGAAACCCCATCAAGTAGGCATATAGCAAACTTTGTCTTCTGTGATGAGAGTTGACCTTTTCTTGATCCATAGCAATCCTGTTATATAAACAAAAATATTTTATGCATGAAATCTAGAACAGGAGGTCTTGATGTTGCTGCCAGTTGTTGTGTGGGGGTGGATGGGTCAGTGGGGAGTGCCTTGTGTAGAACAACCTGCAGGACTGATCTGTCGAGGGTAGCTGACTTGGTGGAAATGAGGGATATTTGGTTGTTTATGGAAGTACCATTCTTGTAATGCCAATGTGTGAGACTGCAGAGAAACATGATGGATGTCTGGGCTAGTAGTGTTTTAACCTGTTACAGTAGGATGTGCTACAGCTTGCACATTAGAACCTGGAGGTGATGGAGCTGGGGATCTTTGTAGCTCTTGCCTGAGTATGTTGACATTTCCTTCAGGTGTCATCCCTGAGCTATGAGGAGCTGAGCAAGAAGTGTCTGGCTGTGCAATATTTATAAGCCATTTGATGACTGAATATTTGAATCTTTTCAAATATTTCTGACTTTTAAGTTATCCTCCTACCCATATACTTAGACCCCTGGCAAGAGCATCTTCCTGTAAGCATTTTGTCCCTGTTCTGCAGCATTTAATATACCAAGCCATCCAGAATCTGTCACGTAGTGAACAAGCTATTTAACAATTAAAAAAACCCAAAACAACAACTCTCCAAGTGCATAACCTTAAAGAAATTTTAATTAATGTCAGCAGGGAAATCCCTGTGAGATAAAAAAAAAGGAACTGTAAAGTGTTTGTTCTGGTTTCACAAAGCCTTTCTGCCTCTCCTCTTCCCAGCTGGTTTCCTCCACAGATAAAAACCACAGTCTCCAAATGTAGAGAGATAAATATTGGCAGCTCTTAAGTTTGCTTTTCATCCCATGCCTGATGGGAAAATGCCAGTCAGTTTTCAAGCTTCTCCAAGTGAGCCTTTAGGGGCTTATTCACCAGACTTTGAATTTCTGGTAAACTGTTCCCTGCAGTTTTGGTCGTGAGACACAAAATTAATTTGTATCCTTTTTTTCATTTTTTGATTTAATATGAGCAGATTCTTAGAGGGATTTTTTTTTATGGGAATGGTTTTGTTTGGGTTTTTAACCCTCCTGAGTTTTACTTGCATTGTTGTAGGCAATCTTTTTAAGGCATACCCTCTAATACGTCTGTTAATTACCATAAAACCTTGTCTTTTTGTTTCCGTAGACATATCCATGAATGTTTTTAAAATGTTTGCTAATGAAAGGTGATCTTTATTGTATTTTATGGACCATGCTAAATTACTCCAATGAATCAATAAATGCAACAAATTTAGGTAAAAATTATGCCTAAAGTAGGGCAGCCTCTGAAAAGAGATATTTCCATGGTAGGGACTGTTAAAATATTTAATAAGAAAAATACATTGTAAGGGAATGAAGTTCTATCTGCCTGATTTCATGGCACTGCACATACCACATTGAAATGAGTCTATGGTAGGAACCATGCTGCATTTTCAACTGATTAACCTTTTTTTTTTTTTTCTTTTTTTACTCAGAGGAAGCCTTTCTGCTCCTATCACATTTATTGATTGGAAGGTTTTTCCATCTATCTAATTCAGTGGGATAAAGTGCAAACATGTAAATCAAGGACTGAAACGAGTTGATGCCTGGTGGATGGTCATGTATTTGTTCTTAACCAAAGGAAAATGAAGGAGTTTGAGTTAAAGTAACTTTGTTTTACTAATGCCTAATCTCTTGTGTTTGGCTTTACTTGAGCTAAGAGCACTTGCACAAGCTATTACTGTCTACAGGTATATGCATGGTCACTTGGGATAACTTGTTCCTGTCAGACCTTCCAGTTATTTGGGCTGCTATTTTACCAGAGAAAAAAAGATAATGGTGATTTTTAAATACAGATTTGATTCCAAGTGCATTACAGTCTTCCTCGTTGATCTCTTCCTTGTGTTTTCTTCTTTAATTGTAAAAATTGTTTTGTAGTCAGAGATGATGTTTGTTTTTTTAATTAACTCTTTCCATTGTAATTAAGGTCCCCATTCTTATATGAAGTGACTTATTCTTTCCTAGTCTTGCAGAGACCACTATATGAGAAAGATAGATCTGCTTGTTTTAAAGAGGAATTATTTTTTCTATTTAAGATTTTGATTCTACATAATATTATTAATGTAGTGCTGTGAACTACTCCTCTAAAGTGACAGAACAAAAATAATAAAGAACATTTATTTTCATGTCAGAATGAAGAAATGTCCTTAATGAAAGTACAGGATTGTTAATTGTATATCACAGCCCTGTGGTTTCTTGCAAAACTGGTGCTGTAAATAGGACTGATGCTGTGTATTTGATGGGAAACAAATGAAAATATAGCAAGATCAGCATATACTACTCCAGCCCTGTTTGCTTTTTGTTTTTCTCTTTTTATTCTTTGCATTTTCCCCCCTTTTTATTCTTTATTTCTCCCTTTCCCTTTTATTTGAATATGTGCTTTCAGCAGGTGACAGACTTGCAGCTAATTCCTAAATCTGTGTATGGTGAAAAACATTTCATCTAATCCTTTACTTCTTTATAGATCGTAATCTCCCTGCTACTGTTTGGCAAAAAAAAAAACCTCAAGCAAAGGACAGGACCAAGCAGATGCAGGAAGAAAACTGCATCTTTACTGCCCAGTGCCACTCCTTCAAGGAATGATCTAGCCTGATGGTATAGTAGGCTCCTCCACAAGCTGCTTAAAACCCATTCCCTTTGACCGATTTATAATCCTCAATCTAGCTCACTAGTTGGTACTGTGTGATGTTTCTGACTTCATTATCATCACAATTTTATTTAAATTTATTTAAATTCCAAATGTTTAAAATGGGAGGACTGTAGCCCTGCTAGAGTACTGATTTTGTCACCTGAAATTAAGTGTATGCATTTTATGCCTCAGGATGCAAGGTTATGTAAACTGTACAAAGCTTAAAGGATGAATCTGGAGGACTGCATAGGTTAGAAAAATGGATTAGCTGGCCTGGTCTGGCCCATGCTTTCTGCTGGGAGCTGTTCTGCAGTGAATTGTCCTTCAAGGGAACTGGTATTATTATCTGTGAAGCAGTGGGAATTCTGCAAGCAGGGAAGTATTAGAGGAAATATATTTCTGAGCTTAGTGACTAAATGGCAATGTTGTTATTCCTCATGGTAGGTATTTTATCCATTGTTACAAGGCTACGCTGCTGTTTAGGACAAACTATTTTGCAGGAATCTGAATATCTTTGCTTCTCAAAGTCTCAGCATTTTAGTTGCATTAAAAATGCTCTAAGGTGAGGTGTGCCATGTATAGCCTTGCAACACTGCACAAGAAGAGAATGGAGATGCCAGTGTCATAGAAGTGAAGTCTGCACATCATTTCACAGTTCTGCAGTATGGTTAAGACCAACAGGCTCTGATGTGGTGCTGCAGAGGTCAAAAAATTTATCAGTAAGTGCTATATAATTTTATAAGACAGATAATACATTATTACATTTTTAAAGAAATACTATTTTCTCTTATACCTGTACTTTTTCCCTTTGATCAGGGGGAGATTCAAATTACTTGAGAACACTGTAGTCTCGTTGACCTGCTATTTTGACTTGAAAACTTTTCTGATTTATCTCTTCAATCATCTACCAAAGATATGATCATAAAGTGGCTGACTATACTGGGGCTAAAAGATTACTTTTTTCATTGGGTGATAACTCCATCTAAGAAGAAAAAATGTACCCTCTGAAATAATTAAATGGGAACAATCAGGGAGTAGCTGAACTTAATCTGATAAAGGCAACTCAATACCTAATTAGTCTCTTGTCTTTGTTTCATGTTCTGAAGCTTGAGGTTCACCATTAATGAAAGTAATTAAGTGAACAAGTATTTTATCACCAACAGCATTCTAAGAGAAGGGGACAGGTTGGCAGTGAAGGGGTAGGACAAAGGCATGTGTGGATCAATAACATGCAGTTCTACTTTTCCTAATGACAACTATTGTGCTTCCAATTATAATTGCCTTGATAGCATCCAGGGAATCAAAGTTGAAGTGAAGTGTGCAGAGATAAATTGAGATGCAGAGTTTATGCAATAATCTTGTAAAGGTGACTGCTGTACTTTGAATTGTCCCTTTTTTTCTTGCCTAGAGAACTTATTAATAAGTTATATAACTTATTAGAGCTTGTCCAAAGGACAGACAGAGTAGACTCTGCTTAGCAACTCATAATGCAGTTCTGATTTTCTCTTGACAGCCATGGCTAAGTTGCAAGTTTGTACTGCAACTCAGTACTGTCTGCAAAGGATTAGTCTTTATATTGTCATTCTTGCTTCATTGTATTAAAGGTCATTTGCCAATTGTCATTCTTGCAAAGTTATAAGAGAATCTACAACTAATTTAAAAACCAAAAACCAATTAATGAAATTATACTGCTAAAGACGAAGTATTTGCCAAAGACTAAGATAAGAGTAAGGTATTGTACTGACCTCTGTTGCATTTGCTAGTCAAAGCACTTAGCAGATAGGATTAAAGTAAGCAAAGGTATTTTGATGTGTATTATAGTTTGAACATGGAACAACTATTAGAAATTCAAAGTTTCATAGACTTGAAAATAAAGGAGGCTTTTCTTGGACAGATCCATATGATAAGACTAAAAGTTAATACTTAGTGACTGCTGAGCTTGGATCATGCAGAAAGACCAGGAATTGACAGCATATTACACAAGGAAATACAAAAAGTGTGCTTTAGTTTTGCAGAATGTTACTGCACAGAAACACAAATAGCTCTCAAATACCACCTAGCAACTTATGTCCTAACAAAAGGCTTAATTTGCATTGGAGAAATGATGGAACTAAATGATGCTGCACACTGTTGCCCTGCTGTTAATGTAAGCATCAAAAGTGGATGATATTTTCTTTGGAAGGTCTGATTGTAAATGTCCATGTAGGAACTGGAGAGCAGGGAACATTTCCAAAAAATTTTAATCCTTGTTTAGATACCTGTTAGTATCAAAAGGTACTTGGGAGAAAAGGTTGGTTTTAGTCTAACGATCTGTATTTGGAGTTGTGACTTCCATCAGATCTGTTTAGAGAAGAGAACAGAAAAGCAAAAACAGTAAACATAGTCATTTCATGAGGAGGAGCTGTGGAGCTCAACTTCAGGGAAAATTGTGAGAAAAGGGGATACTTTCAAAATCCAGACATAATTGGATATCATCTGCAAAAGGGTGATAAACACTTGAGTCATTCCCAGCAAGCTGGAAACTCCCTGTGGTAGTGTGACTCAGAAATGATTTCCATGGCAATATGCTCCTCCACAATTCTTATTCATATCTGGCAGCAATGCACAGCATTCCTCAGGCAGAGATTGTGGCAAAGAGCAGGTAGCTTTGTCAGCCCTGTTAATAATGTCTGCATTAACAGAAGCCCTTGGTGTCAAAGACCTTTACTCCCTTTTTTTGAGGTACAGGCTGTTGTACAGCTCTGGGCTTGTAAGCAAGGTGACTTTTCAGATATTAGCTAAGGACATTTTTTAAAAAGCTGGGGAAGAGTTTGGAAGATGTAAGGGGACAGCAAGTAGAGAAGAGCAAACGGTTATCAAGTTCATATGTTGTCGCTGATGTATTCCTGTCTGTTTTAGGTCATGAGGCATATAAGAGGAAGGCCTAGGGTGCAAGGAAAAGAAATAAAACAAGTGTATGATCCACTTACAGTTGACTGAAAAATAAAGATTTTTGCATCAATGTGAGAGTTATAACTCATTTATTCTTAAACTACTTTTGACACTTTAATGGTATATTGATTCAAAAGGTTATGTGGGAATGATGTCTGCAGATGTACAAAATGTGTGATAATTTGTTGAATAAAATAATGATCATGGGTTCATGGGCTTTTGAGGACTTCAAACTGTGTTTTTGCTGATTCAAAAGGTTATGTGGGAATGATGATCTGCAGATGTACAAAATGTGTGGTAATTTGTTGAATAAAATAATTATCATGGGTTCATGGGCTTTTGAGGACTTCTAACTGTGTTTTTGTGCTGGTTTTGGCTGGGGTAGGGTTTATTTTCTTCATAATGGTTGATGTGGGGCTGTGTTTAGGATTTGTGCAGAATACAGGGTTGATAATGCAGAGATGTTTTTGTTATTGCTGAGCAGAGCTCACACAGAGCCAAGGCCTTTGCTGCTTTCCATACTGCCACACTGGCAAGGGAGTTGGGGGTGCATGGGAGATTGGGAGGAGACACAGCTGGGACAGGTGACCCAACCTGACCAAGGGGATAGATATTCCATACCATATGATATGCTCAGTATATAAAGTGGGAGGAAGGAGGAGGAAGGGGGGACATCTGGAGTGATGGTGTTTGTCTTCCCAAGTAGGTGTGATGGTCCCTGCTCTCCTGGAGATGGCTGAACACCTCCTGCCCATGGGAAGCAGTGAATTAATTCCTTGTTTTGCTTTGCTTGTATGTGTGGCTTTTGCTTTCCCTGTTAAACTGTCTTTGTCTCAACCCATGAGTTTTCCAGCTTTTACCCTTCTGATTCTCTCCCCAGTCCTGCTGGTGGGGGAGTGAGTGGCTGGATGGGGCTTGGCTGCTGGATGGGGTTAAACCATTACAGTTTTAAAATGAAATTAGCCTGTGTGATGGTACTGGTAAGTGATCACTGATGTGAGCTGTAGTTATTCTAGACTTCAAAACACCTGACACGCCTGTGCTATCTGGGAAAAAATAAGACTAAAGGAAAGAGGTTTCGAAAGGTTTTGAAACCATTCTGGTAGGTGTATTGTTGTATGTGTTGCCTCAGAAGAAGAGGCAACTCTTTATACACTAATGAAGTAATTTAGAAATGATGTGCCTTTCTTGAACTCCCCTTTACCACTGCTTTAGCAAGAAATTCATCACTAGGTGAAAAACGTGTGTTTCCCTATTTTTTGGAGAAGTAGTGATAATGAGGAGAGTGGGGGGAGTCTCCAAAGGCTCACAAGCCATGAAGAATAAAAGTCAGGAGCAGAAATGCTTCTAGCACATAGACATCTCTACAGCATGGGGTTTGCAAAGGAAGGGATAAAAGGTACCAATCTGGCTTTGCAGAATCCACCATTAGGAGAAATAAGGGGGGCTGAGCTTGGGTCTGGCATGTTTAGATTTTAGCCCCAGTTATCTCAAATGGTCTCTTCAGAAAATGTTGCACAGTTAATATGTGTGACTTTTTTAAAGGTCCCAGCTGCATTTTACAGAATGTCGTGTGGTTGGGTATATATGCATGAATAAGGACTGATGATTTACTCTTGTGGGTGACATGCTGCCTTCAGAAAGACTTCTGCAATTCTTATTGAGCTCTCTCTGTAATCTGTTCAGAGCTTTAGGTCAAAGATAAATAGGGAATTTATAGTAGTTATAGTGACAATTCATGCTAACTGTAGTTATGACTACTGGCAGTTATGGCCAGTGTTTGGTCTGGAGAAATTAGCCTCCATTTAGCTAGTGTCACATGGTTCAGTGGCAGTAAATTGGGTGTTGTGAAGGTAAAATGTTAAACACATATTTCTTAGTACACCAGTTAACCAGTGCAGACTAGATATGTGTAAAATATATATATAAGTATAAAATATTTTTATTTATAGTTGTCCATATACACAACCTTTTTATATGGCTGCTAGTAAATCGTATTTTGAATCTGGGCATAGAAAGGATCTTGTGTTTGATGCAGCTCTAGATTTCAGAATCTAAAATTCAGAACTTTTCATTATTAAGTCTAGCATAGCCCAAAATAAGGCTGACTGTATTAAGGATTTTATGTGGAGCCTTTCAGCAGTAACAACTAGAACGAGTTTAAGCAATAAGCAGAAGTGAATTCAGTCTGACAATTAGATGGCTAATGTTTTCAGCTTTAATGCAAGAAAAGGAAGCTGGTTCTTTTAATGACATAATAAAAGCACCATGACCTTGTTAGTTTAAAATGTTTACACGTTTGTTAATAGCTTAAGTATTCTTAAAAAACACGAGGAGAGGCAGAATAGGGTTTTTTCTAAGTACTTCAATTTAGTTTAGTTAATGGTTGACAATGTTGGAACTTTATCATAACAAAAGTTTGTGCATGCAGACTTAATCAACAGCATAAAACTGATATAGGTTAGAAACTGTGAAATTTGGGTACATTAGGGAAGATCATGTTGAAGTGAGAAAGAGAAGAGGGGACAGTTAACTCAGATGTTTCATGCATGTTTGAAAATTTGACTTTCTGTTGCATTCTCTTTGAGAATTCCTAATATATTTAACTCCTAAAAGTTAAAGTTTCTTCATATCCTTTTTGCCATTTGACTCCATTTTTATAGTTTTATAAATGCATGGTGCTTAACCTGCATGCAGTTTGTGGAAAAGTCAAAAATCACCTATTTAAACTCAGGAATCTTTGATAAATAGTTCCAAGTATCAACCAAATATACTTTGTAAAAATATTTTAGAATTATTTCTAAGATGTTGTAATTAATTTTTAATGGCTATGAAAGAGGATATGGATTTGACCTTTTGTAAACACTTTTCCACCACTAATGACTATTTGATACGCAAATATTCATTACAGAAGGAACTGTAGATGTTTATCTTATGAAAGCTGACAGCATGCTGAGAAAAATCTTAGTCTATTTCAATTCCTAGAATAGTTTATATAAGTGCAACAATTTGTTATTTTTTTGTCTGCCAGTTGGGCCTTTTTATTTAATTTCATTATAGCAAAATAGTATCAGGGAAAACAATAAAATTAAAAGGAGCAGCAAGTTTCATGGATAAATAAGAACAAATCCTCTCTATTTCTGTTTTTAACATTCAGTCAACTTCTATAATTCTTTATAACTGACCTTGCTCTAAATCCACCCTTAGGGCAGAAAGTGCAAAGATGCAGTAATCTGATAACTTGCAAGTTTGCAATGCTCCATGCCCATAACTGGGTTTTTCTGTTGTTTAAAAGTTTATTTTTAAATAAAAGAAGAGGGAAAGTACAGCCTGTGGAGTTACAATGGCAACAATATGATTACCCCAGAGGATGACCTGTGTCTCTTAGCTAACCTCGATTTTGCCTCTCTTTGCCATCTTATAAAATGGTGATAAGATTTCTTCCATAAAACCTACTGTGAGAATATAGACATTTTTGAGAAGTGTGAAGTTCTCAAAATCATATGCCAAAAAATACTCAAGTAGCTTAGATGCAGTTTAGCACACAATAAAGTATGGATTCTTGCAAAAAATATTAAAGTGCAGTTGTAAGATTTTGTATTACGATAATAACTAGCTATTGATAGAGAAATTTAGTAAAGAGAACTGACTTTTAGTCACTGTAAAGGGAACAAATTTTATGGAAGAAATTGAAGTTTGGTATTTTTTCTCTATCTGCATCATCACAGTGACTCAATAAAATGTGTAACTTGTAGCAAGAAACGAGTCCCAGATTGATGGTGTCTTTTTAGTGCACATACCTGTGGTAAATTTTGGATGGGTGAATTTTGTAGCCTTTCTGCTTAAAATAAATTTTCTGTGATGACTTGGGAGTTTATTAAACAAAAGATAACAGCAACAATATTTACAAAAACTATTAGAATTCTTTTATGGTCATTCCAGATTATCTGTCTTTTCAAAAGGGAACAATTAGTTTGCATTTGATAATGACTGGTCACCAAATAGACAGAAACATGGTTACTTGAATGGAATTTTTATCTCAAGAACTGCAGGTTAGAAAATAAATCTCACATAAATGATGCTGAAAAGGAAAAAGGCTTCCTTAAGCCCTTTGGCTTCAGTAAATTTTGGATTAAGCCTGTGGGTAAGTGCAAAGGAAGGTGTATTCTGAGACAATCTGAGAAGAATTAGGTAGCTGAAGACCATCACACATCTGGATGACTGACAGGTTATGACACTTAGCAAAAGAAGATACCTCTTTGAAATGAACTTACTTATTTATGGGAAGGACAAATGAATGTGAAGAATGAGGTCATTCTGATGATATCAGGGAAACTAGAGCAGCCATGAACTTGAAAGTAATGATGAACCTAGCTCAGAAGGTTTTGCACAGATAGCATTCGACTGACTAGAAAGCAGAAAAAGCAGAGGTGCACTAAAATTTAGTGAAAACTATTTCAAAGTTCAGAAGTGCATTCAGGTTGTGCTGGAGTTGCTAGAGTTCAAGACTGGACAATATTAAAGAGTTGTTTCATCCTTTCCTGTATAGAAGGCATCCAATTTCAAATGCAATGCTTATTCACAAACTTGGAGAACATAACTATGCATTTATGTCTAATATAAAGGGGTATAAACATGTATGCATAAGTGCTCTGTTGAATACAATGTAGTGCAGCAGAAGAGTATCAGAGGTAGGTCAATATACTTGTAGGGGTCCATTCTTGTACAAATATTTCCACCCTGTGCAGTTTCCCATAGGTAATATGTTAAGATTTGCTTTTGTTAAGTGTTGAGGTACAACTTATGGATTCTTTGGTCCCCAGTTTGAGCCCCTTACCATGTACCAGCTGACTAGAATTGGGCATGATAAAAGCAATAATTAATGTTAATTAGCTTAGACAAGCTTTGGTCTTAATGAGATCTTGTGTTAACATAGATGACTGGGCTTTATCTGGAGGAAAGAATAGGCTGGTCACCATGTTCTCTATACTCTAACAAGAGGAATTTGCAGGAAGCATTTGTACTGTTGTCTTGGTTACTGTCATGCTCCTGCCACAAACCATAGGGCTAGCATGATCTCATCTGCACATGTGAATTGTGATCTGAAAAGCTCTGAAAGACCACATTTTATTCTTATGACTGCAGTTTTAGATTGTATTGTGGATTTTGCATAGCCAAATTTCATCATTAACTTTGGAAAGCTGTCATTTTGTTCAGTCTAGACAGATGTATGCACTTCAGTAAATTATTAAGTCTGTCTTTTAATTCAAAGGGAAATTAATTATTTTTATATTTAGTCACTATTCTCCTTAATATATCTTTCTATTTATTAGGGAAGATGATATTTGCTGTCCAGGCAAATGTCTCTGTCTAAGACAATTACTTGGTTTCTGTTACCATAGTATCTGAGCAGCTCATATCATAACTGCAGTTATCTCCTCCATGCTTACGTGTGCCTTTTCCCTAAACTATGGAAAATAGGAAAACCTGTGGCAGGGTGTTCACTCCAGAGGGACAAAATACTGCCAGTATAATACTTGGTCATCCTTGCCCATGTCCTTTTCTGTAAGTAGCTTGTGGCCTTAGTGAGGATGTTGTGTTTATTTCTAATTAATATTATTGGTGCATGCCTGATTTGATTTTTTTTTCATACTCTGAGCTACAGAAGTAAAAACAGTAAATCAGTCCCAAATAAGACCTGCATAAAGGTGGTTATGATAGTAACATAACTGAAGCTGCTGAATGAACAACAAACTCTTTTGTAGAAGTGTACTTTTGTCCTTTATATCTTTATTGATGAACTAATCAGATTGGACAGGCTCCAAATTCCCAGAACAGACAAAGAAACGTTGAAAAGAATGGAACAGTGATTGTGAGCTCAGAGGAATGTACACTGATTAAATCAGGTTAAGACAAAGGAGTCTGGACAGCCATGTCATCTGGTCCCAATTATGGTAGGTACTTAGAACAAGTGGATCTCCCAAAATTTGCAAGAAAAACTTGCATATGGGTCCTATGCACTTCATTTTTACCCTTTTCCTCTTGTCTTACGTTTTCTTGAACAAACAGCTTTTTGTTTTGAAAAGTCACTTCATATTTCTATAGAAATGAGTAGAAGAGATCAAAATTCAATTACTTACTCAGACAACAAAGGTGATAACTGGATGATTGTGATCTAACCACTCCATTTATATATGGGACCATGCATAGGCATGGAGTGGTTGTGTTATTTTTTTCATGTCTGGAAGTGTTTGGAGTACCCTGAGAAAGGCAATTTCTACATGACAGCTGAAAGTACTGAATATTTCATGTGTAACCATTCCTAGAACTCCAAGCCAACTTCATGGACTCGAGGTTCTCAGTTGTGCTTTAACTGGTCAAAGCAACTCATACTTTACTAAGTCAGTGCTTTTTCATAATAGAATATAATTATGGTCATTGATCTACTAATTAAGATGAACCTTTTCTAGTGGGATATTTCCTCCCCAGAGACATATAAGTTGCTCAGCCAATAAAGCCTTCTACAGTGTTGAGGATGTGATTCTCATCCTTTCATCTGAAGGTTCCTCTTACTACAATGTTTATGCAATGAATAGAGGTGAAATAAGTGAGAAAATCAAAACCAGTCATCATGGTCATTTGTCTTTTGCTGTGGCTGAGTCCAAACACATAAACTAGAAAGGCATTAAAAGCCTAGATTTAATGTTGATACACAGTGAAGGATGGGCATAGTTAGCTAATTATGTCAATTGCAATTCCTATCTATAAAATGCCTGTATGTTTCATGTCTTTAGAGGGAAAGAAGGTGTCTTTTTCTGTAAGCACATCCTTTTTGATGATACCTATTGAGGCTGCTCAAGATAAAAATGTTCTGTAATGAAGAAACATTTGGTAATTTTAATCTTCAAGGAGATGTACTGATAATCAATAAGAATATTTTCTCTAGAGCATGCAAAAAAAAAGATATGCCTTGACTTTTGTAATAATAATAATTTTTAAAAAGCCCCATTTGTCTACTTATATTTTGTCAGGTCTGTGAGCCACTGGATGGAATCTTCTACTTCAAAATATTTTTCATTTAATTTGTTGGTAATAAAAATGCTGGACTGAAAGTTGTGGATTATGTATCTTCTATGATCCCAGAGCTAAGAAAGAAATATTAAAGAAGAATTTCCTTTGAATATGAATTGAAATTTTTTAATGAGATTGCTTTTGGTAAAGGACATACCCCTTTGAGGTTTGTTCAGCACAAATGTTTGTGCAATGAGGCATAAATGTTCATACTTGTGGTTATATTTTTTAAGCTTTCTTATGGGCAAAAAGGTTGGAATTCAATGAGTAAAAGATGAGTCAAAATAAATGCACCTTCATGAATGTTTACTGCACTGTAGTTAGTTAGAGAATATCTAAATATTAACGAGACCAACAATGTGCATGTGAGCATGATCCATAGTTACTTCTCCCTGTGAATGCACCTCCTAGTTTATATTTGTGTCTGCTGCTGTAACTCTCATTAAATCTATTTTCCTAGAATTACTTATTAATAAAATTAGAGTAGCTCTACATATTGAAGAATTTTGGGAATGTGCTATACACTAGCCACTGGATGGTATCCAACTTTTAATTGCCATGGCATCTGGCTTACTGTGAGGTGGGTTAGACAACATGGTACTTAAGAACATCTGCAGCCATATGGTGTTCTTCATAGGTCAGCATTCCCAATATTGCTGTTTCTGGTGGAGTACCGGGTGATGTAAGTACTGGTAGGAAATTACAGGGCTTGACATAGGTTAGGAAGCAACTGGCAGCCAAGAGGGATCTAGGACAGCATAAAAAGAAACTGTGGCTTTACTTGGGGAAGTATCCAATTTAAACAAAACTGGGTAAGAGGAAATACAGATTTAGGTAGATTTATGTTTTCTACATATTTTTCCCACATACTTGTTTCAAGGTACAAGTAACAGTATGCAGATGCATTTTCAGGGAAGTGTTATATGAATGAAATTCATAAATAATATGATTCCTTGTCAGGTATATCTTGTTGGAACACACTGCCTACACTAAAAGGTAGAGCTCCACATGTATGAAGATGATTTTTACTTATTTTCCTAACACATTTGACAGCTATAAAATAGGAGATTGTGCTTCCATGGAAATAAATTAAAATAGCAGTAATGAAAAATTGGCATTGGCCTGGTATCAAATTATTCTTTACTAGCTAATACTGGAACATTTGGAGAAAAGCTGGGCATAACACCTCTCTATCAAATGACTATTTTTGTATCTTCATCTGTATGTTCCGTTCTTTCAAATGATAACTTATTATTTACACAAAGACATTGCCTTTCTTATTAGGCATCACCCAAGATAAAACCTGCTACCACACCTGAAGGCTTTACAAATCAGTTCTATCACTAACAAAAACAATTTTTAAAATGTTTAGCAGAGGAATTAGTATTTTCCCTTTTTTACTTAAGTGGAAATTAAAAAAGTTATTATAGATGGTGTCTATTCTCTCCAAGGTCTTCTCCTAGGCTGGTCATGTACTTTTTCTTTCTCCTTTGTCATTGCCTGTTCTATCTACAGCAGCTCACAGGGCCACTGGCAAGGAGGAGGATGGCCACAGGAGAGCATTATCCTGTTTCTGTAACAAAAAGTGTCAAATTAAAAGCTTCTATATGTTGCAGTTATGTCTGCTGTTAGCTGAGTGTAAATTTATTTCCCTCTAAGCTCTTTGGATGGCTTTGTTTTAATGAAGGCACACCACTTTCTGGCTGTCCACAAGGACAGTGACATGTGGTATGCAAAGCAGGTTGAATCAGATCTTTGTTTTTTCTATTTTTGGGTGGAAAACGACAGCTAACTGTTTTAATGGTTTGCAAATAGAGCTGGCTGGATAATATCAAAGATTGTCACAAGAAATTACCCAGCAGCCAAAAGAAAAAAATAAATTTAAAATACACCTAAGCATAGTTGTCAAATACTATTCCCAGTCTTAGATGAGTAGTTAAACTCTATGAAAAATGGAGCATTCTGGCAAGAAACTAAATTTCTGTTATTGATTAATTCAACAGTCTTTGCTTGCAGACTAGAGAAATATGCAAATAAGTTTTTCATCTGGCTAGAGGTCATGAGAGACTCTTCTCTTTTTGAAGACAGTGCTCTGAGAAACCATGTGCCTTGTTAGGTTTGGTTGCAAAAGCTGAAGTAACACATTTGGTAGAAAACTGCCCTGTATTTTAATGATATCAGTCAGCTTCTTATAGATAAAATCTGTACTGGTTTTGTCTGGAGTAGAGTTAATTTTCTTCATAGTAGCTGGTACGAGGCTATATTTTGGATTTGTGTTGAAAACAAGGTTGATAATTCAGAGATGGTTCTGTTATTGCTGAGCAGCTCTTACACAGTGCCAAGGCCTTTCCTGCTTCTCACCCCACCCTACCACTGAGAGGCTGGGGGTGCACAAGGAGCTGGGATGGGACATGGCCAGGACAGCTGACCCTAACTGACCCAAGAGACATCCCATAGCATATGGCATCATGCTCAGCAACAAAACTAGAGGGGAGGTTGGCTGGGGAGCTGCTGCTTGGGGACTGGCTGGGCAATTGTTTTCTTTTGCATGACTTGTCTTTCATGGGGTTTATTTCTTTCCCTTTGTTATTTTCCTTTTCAGTACAATATCATTATTATTATTACGATAATTATAGATTATTAAACTGTTCTTATCTCAACCCATGAGTTTTCTCATTTTTACTCTTCCAGTTCTCTTCCCCCACCTTATTGAGGGGGAGTGAGCAGGGGAGGCTGGGGGGTGCTGAGCTGCTGGCTGGAGTTAAACCATACAAGAGCACAGATGGGTGTCATTAGAGAAGTGCATGTGGCTCTGCCAGGCTTTCATGAAAAAGATTACCAATTGAAAACTTGTTTGTAGAAGCATAGTTTATACTTTTTAATAGGAATTTGTGTGTTTCCATTTGAACCCTTTCACTATACTTTCAGTTCTTAATTCAAGATGGTGTCTACTTCTAGGATGTAAATGGGATGATTAAAACCAAAAGGCAAGTAAATGCCACATACTTTTTAAAAGTGAAAATATAGAGTTTAACACTACTGAAAAACTAGCACTGTGAGAAAAGTCCTGCACAGCAAATCAAAAACGGTTCTTGGAACACAGATCATATTAGGAAATAACCAAGGCGT
Source organism: Acanthisitta chloris (assembly GCF_000695815.1). Lineage (NCBI taxonomy): Eukaryota > Metazoa > Chordata > Aves > Passeriformes > Acanthisittidae > Acanthisitta > Acanthisitta chloris. The sequence continues at coordinate 18,312 of NW_008690604.1, read as the reverse complement.
TTCCACCCACATGATTGGCATTTTTGAAAGTAAGGTAGCAGTTTTTACCAAATTGCTGTGATAAGATGTTCATGTTTGAAACCCAAAACAGATTTCTAACTTTGACCTTACAACCTTCTGCAGTTAAATCACTCATGCTATGTGTTTATGTTTGTTTCACTGCCACAGAGCTTATATATTCCTTTTTGTTCTTTTTAGTCCCTTAGTCTGTTACACCATCTTTTATGAATGCCTTTATTTTTCCTACTGTATACTCCTCAGTCTCCTTCATATTATCTTTTTGCTCTTTTCCTTAGTTACCAACAATATGCACACTAAATTTCCCAGGTAAAGTTCTCTATAGGAGGTAACTGTGTAACAACTGAGATTTTAACCTAACCCTGATGATGAAACCATCCTTTTTCATTGTGTGCAGTGCTAGATGTTTCACTGCATTAGTGCTCATACAAATTTTATACATGTTCATATTGTCCTGTGTTGTGTAAATTTATCACTTTCTAGGCTGAAATGTTCTGCTATGTGGTATCTATTTTCTATATTATTTAGTTTGAGTGAATGGTGTGTAAATTGATTAAAATGCATGGTGTAGGTGTGGAGGATGCAGTGAGGTGGTTGAGAAGTTGTGTAATTGAAGAACAAGTGAATGGATGGCACATAGGTAATATATAACAGCACATACTTCTAGAAGTTGGGGTTTATTTTGGGAAGGTATTTATGAAGTCATAATAGATTTTTCATTTACCCTCAGCGCTACAGGGAGCTGATATATATTAACTGTAGAATTACAAAGGGAAATTTTGAACTGTTCATTCCATAGAAACTGTTCAAGAACTAAACACTTCTACGAGATTGCAAATTTCTTTTACAAATTCGTTAGAAATTGCTGTTACTTGTTTGCAGTTTTTACAGCTGTCACTGAGTTTGCTTGCTGGTGAGAACTAATATGTACTGTAGAAGGAATTTAGTAGTGGTACTGTCTGTGAAACCTTAGGGGCTCAGGAGGACTTACTCCAAGATTCACATGCAAATTGTAATGCTGCAACTCAAGCTAAACAAAGTTTTCTAATAGAATTAGCACACAGTGCAAACACAGGGAGGAACAAATGAGATATTTTAATGTGCATCTTGACCTCTGGGAGCCAACAATAGCTGACATACAAGATCTGTAAGTAGACCAGTGATAAGTAGTTAGAATCCGATGTAAAACACAACATCTCTTTAACATATCAGAACGCTGCCATGCTGTTGAGGACAAATAACTTCCTTGCTCTAGTCTGGAATATATTGAACAGCTTGAGCCAAAGAACAATCAGCTTATTGGCAGGGGGTGGAAAAATGTACTTGGCTTTCCTCTCTTGTAAATAAATAGCTGAGAGGAATATAGTGACATGGATGAAGAAAAACAAAAACCTCATGTACTAAAAGATGCACTTTTATATCCATTGGGATTGAGGGTAATTTAATCTATCTAGCACTGTCTGAAAACAAGGCAGGTTCTGAATACGCTAAAAAGAAAAAAAAATTTTTGAAATAGGTTAGTTTAGTTGCAGTTGTTACCCACCCTTGGATGCAATGAAGAAATGGGAAATGGCCACACAGTGAAGAGCCTAGAAAATTGCCAACTCTGACATCAATTGAGAGGAAGACGGTGATTAACACATGCCATACTAAAAGGGCAGTTTTGCATTCAGGATGAGTCATAGGGCAACAATGTGCAACTTGCCTTTTACCCACTGAGTGAGAGAGGTGAAGGGAGAAAAAGAAAGTGAAGACAAGAGGTGGTTAATATTGCAAGGACAGAGAACAGCTACTAAATTTTTGAGGAATGAAAAGGATGGTTTCCGTAGATTTTACGCCTTGCTGACATAGGGTGAAGACTTTTAGTGTTCATTTATTTTAGTTGTGAAACTTGTCCATTTCCCCAGACATAAAATAAATGTTGCTCTCTTGAGAAAGAAGTAAAAAGGGTCATGATAATATGTTCATCATAAACAGTCTACTTTGTAAGGAGGTTATTTTACTAGGACAATTTTGATGAGAGTATTGTAATTTCATTTTTCTTCTTCACAAATATGGTAGCATTTCTTCTCCAAATACAAACTCTTATACACTGCAAAAGCAAAGTTAATATGCCTCCATATGCATCTGAAAGAGTTACATATAAATCCTTCCTCTCCCTTTTATACAGGCCTTCTCCTCATTGACTGAGTCATTCATTGATCTTTCCTATGCATGGATTGTTTTTCTATAGATATCTCTGTGTTATTTTTGGCAGGTCCTAGGGTCATAGGATGAATCACATTGGAAGGGACCTCAGAAGGTCTCTAGTTCAACCTTGTGCTCAACAGAGGGTCAGCTGTGAGCATAAACTGTGTCACCTGTTGCTCAGAATTTTATCTGATCTGGGCTTGAAAACCCTCGAAAAAGGGCAACAGCAAAACCTCTCTGGGCAACCTGTTCCACTGCTTGGCTATCTTCATGATAAAAAAAGTTCTTTATACCAGTCTGAGATTATTTTCTGGTTTTGGTGTTTAGTTTTTTGTTGTTGGGGGTTTTTTCCTTTTTTTTTTTTTGTTTTAAATTATATCCATTTTCTCCTATCAAGTATCACAGTAAAGAGTCTGGCTCCACCTCCTTGATAACCTTCTCAAGGAATATCCCTTATATTAATATTGGTATAGATTAAAAAAAACAGCAATCAGGACTTTTCTGACCTACTTCTAGGTTACAGCTGTTACACCTGTCTCCTGTGTAGAGCAGTGACTTTTCTACTGTTTGTTACTTTTAATATGCAGAAGTTTTAAAGTAAAGCAATCAGCTTTACTGCCTTATGCTTACTTCTTTTATTTTTTTTTAAAATTATCTGGCACTCTGCAGGCACTACAAAAACCCCAAAACATTGCAGCCTGAACAAAGGTATTGCAATAATTTCTAGGCTGCTCTTCTGCCTGCATCATCTTCCTTTCTGATCAGCAGCTCAAGTTGGTTACATTGATGCTTATGCAGTGGTGCCTGATTTTAGCTGAAAGTTTAAAGAAGTGCATTTGAGTGTGTGTTAGGCCCAGTTAGGGCCTATTTTCAGTTGGGCAGTTACTGTAATTTACTTTTGTGCCAAGTGATGAACTTAGTCTAAGCTTGTGGTGAACTTTGTGTAATAATAAGGCAAACAAGCACTAATGGGGCAAACTTAATGCTCAAAAGGAGCATTAAGTGTGATAGTAGGTACACTTATGCTTTTCTATGTTTCTGTATAATGAGGGAAACAGTCATAGCCCAACTTCTCAATATCTGAAGGGGCCTACAAGGGAGCCAGAGAAGGGACTCTTTGTTAGGAACTGCAGTGATAGGACAAGGGGTAACATGTTCAAACTAAAGGAGGGGAAGTTTAGGTTAGATAGTAGAAAAAAGTTTTTTACTGTAAGAGTGGTGAGACACTGGAACAGGTTGCCCAGGGAAGTGGTGGCTGCTCCAGCCCTGGCAGTGTTCAAAGCCAGGTTGGATGAGATCTTGAGCATCCTGGTCTGGTGGGGAGATGTCCCTGCCCATGTCAGGGGGTTTGGGACTAGATGATCTGTAAGGTCCATTCCAACCCCTAAAATTCTATGATTCTATGAACCCCAAATGTCTTTCTGAAGGTCACATGGGTGGGACTTGAACCCAGCTCTTCAGATAGTGATGCAAATACTGCAGCCATTCCATGCTGTCCCTCTACCCTTCCCTACCAACTTCCCCTACCCCCATACTCAGGCTGCTGCTTGCTCATGAGTGACAATGTTTTTCAGTGTGTAACTGTCAGCAGTTTTGCCTGTGTGAGAGTGACTAAGACCAGTGGGGTGGTGTATCTCTCCTTTCAACTTTGACTTCTGAATCTTCCCAAATTGCCCTGCCATTTTATGGCTCCCAGTAAGGGCCTTAATATCACTATTTAAAACCTCAGAAAGGAATACCTGTTGTATGGAAAATGAGCTAGTATGGCAAAGAGTCTAGTATTCTTTTCTCTCTGTTGTCGTATTATTGCTGTCTTCTTCGAAAGGTCTTCTATTCTGCACATGTTGAGATAGCAGGAAGCCATGCAGCATTGATGGTGATTTCCTTTTTCATTGTATAGAAATTAAGAACAGTATAAATTGGGCAGTAGCAATAATCAAAAGGCATAATGCCTTTTAAAGACTCTCAGCAGCAAAGGTTAGAGCTATGCATGATCCAATAACATGCTGCTTTCCACATAGATATCATCAACAAACTATGAAACTGGAAGCCAGGATACCTCTTATGAGTGTCTGCTAAAATAATGAAACAAAAGGGTGGCTCACAAGATTAGTAATGGCATAAAGAGTCTTTTTTCTTCTGGTTATTATGATGAAAATTTGTTACTGTCTGTCTGCTGTTTGGCTCTTTGTGTTCAATAAACTGATGGGTCTGCCTGATGACTTGTGGGCAGCTGTCCACACCATGCAGCTGGCACTCCCTGGCAATCATTCAGTAAAGCCAAGTTGTGTATGGGTGTAGATGTGCAGTACTACCCTTAAATCCATCCTCTCGTGGCTGTGATTGATGTAATTTGGCTGTCAGAGCTGTGGAGGCATCTTGCACTGCTACTACCCATGCTGTACTTGTGTCTGCTTTAATGGAGTGCTTCAATTTCTGTGGTTGTATTAGACTGGCATCTTTCTCAAACAAAATAGAAGTTCTTTGAACATGCTACATGTGCACTTTTATATAATTATTAAAACAGTATTTCTGAAATAAAAAATAGTATTATATTAGCTGACTTCTCATATAGAGTGTGATTTGATGCAGTGGGGAAGCAGTTAGTTACAAAAGTCAAAGGACTTTTTCTTTTTCTTTTTTTTTCCCTAAACCTGAAATCTGCCAACGCTGCCTACTGCTCCAAATGTCTGGGACATGATGTAGTGTCAAGCAGAGATGTTTATATTTGCTTTGCCATTTTATCAAGAGGCTACTCAAAAGGATTATTGAACCTGGATGGAGGAGTACATTAAAGCAAGTCTGTTACTTTACTGGCTGGCATGCTGAGGTTAGTTTGGGTATCTCTGCATAGCATTACATTATCTGGCACTGATAGAACATGGTACATCTAAAGAATAACTTTTTGTCAGGGCAGACCTTTGGTCCTCTTGTATTTGGCTTGATTTGATGTTCTACTGCTGAGGGATCTGAGTTACTTAGCGTATGATAATCTGCTTGAACTTTGAAAATCTCAATGTTTAGGTCTTGACTGCAACTCTGGCATCAGACTGTCTGCACATGACCAGCCAAGTATGGAAGAAAGAGAGCTGCAGAAAGGTGTTTTTCTTGCACATGTTGAATATGTCTGGCCTCCCTGCCCTTGCAAGCTTTTCTTTCAGACATTTGTCTTAAAATTCCTATATGTCTAAAGTAAATGGAGGGGAAAACCTTCAGCCATATCACTCCTAAATTATCTCAGCTCTCTTCCAAACCAGCTTGTATAGTATCTATAAAAACTCCTAGGAAACTCAGAGAAAGCACTGTATATAATGCACACCACAGTTAAACCTGACCCATGCAGGAGACAGGCACTGGCAATAGACATCTCTCACTTGTCATATTATGAAGAAAACTTTCCCCAAAGTAGGAAATGTGGTTTCAAAAAGTATTTCCTAGAGTTGTGAAGGAGGGACTTGCCTGTCCCACATAGGTGCCCTGGCCTACTAATTACTGTGGAGGACGTTTTACTATAAATCAAAATGTTCATTCTTGACTGGAAAAAGCTCAACCTTTTCCAATAAATGTCTTATGAAAAGTGACAATTTCTTTAAACAAAGAAAATAAAAAACTTTAGAGTAATCCTGGTGAAGAATGCTAATCTGTGAAAGCTACTGTTAGTAAGATACAAAATCAATACTGCTTAGGCTGATGGACATTTAAGATCCATTTGATGGTTTTTACACCCTCTGTAGCTTTGAATTCTAGAGTCTGAATATCACCCCATACTATGCAGTTGTAGCATAATATATATCTATGTTTTCTCTCTGAAATGTTAGATGGACATATTTTTTTCCTTCACAGCAATCCTGAAAATGTAGATTGTGATAGTGTTGAGAGCTGTCAAACTGCTGTATGGTCTGCCTGGTGTAGGTGAAGTGAATCTGCTTTATTGTATATTAGGCTTGTGAGCTATTTTTAAATTGGAAGCTGTTCTATAAATGTTTTAGGCATAATTAGAATATATTGGAAGAGAAATCCCTATGGAAGTAAGGGCAGAGAGTGGCTGGCTGGTACAGGCTTTCCAAGGTGCTGCCTGCCAGAGACATATAAAACATATAAAGAGCTCAGTCAGCTTTAAAGGTAGGTGAAATAAGCAGCTGCTTATCCTAGCAAGGTGATATAGGTTGCAAGGAAATAAAAGAAGGAAATTTGCCCTAGTGGCACCTTCGCTATTTGCTGGCAATGAATATTTGCTGCTAAAATTGTCAAAATGTCAAAGCTAATTTTTCTACCCCTTTACAGAGACTTGGGAGGCTAATAGGGGAGAGAAGGAGAAAACTCTTCGAAATGAGTCTTCCTAGCAGCACCTATTTCATCTTGATTTTGTAGTATTTGTGAAAAAAAAAAGGTGGGGTTAAATAGCTGAACACAAGTTTGCCTATGCTTGTTAGCTTTATCAAACTAATAAGAGGTGGATGAAAGAAAGATGCCCAATGGAAACAGGATATATTGAAGAGGTAAAAAGAAATTGTAGGTAGGAAGAGTAGTGCCTTCATCTCTTTCTGAATGATAATAGTCTGATTTAGCTAAATGGAAAGTGCAATTTATTTGATACAAAATAAGGACTTAATTTAATTTACCTGCTATAAGAATCTTCCTACGGTAGGAATGGACTGTGAAGTGGAAATGTGTAATTGCAGCAATGTAAAGTGCTGTCTGCCAGGTGTCATGAGAGTGCAGTTCTATTGAACAGTTTTTGACATGGTGCTACTTAAGAGTCTGGAAGAAAGCCATTTCTTGAGCTAGCATAATAACTGCATGAAGTGGAAAGCAAGTTTAATGCAGGAGCTAAGTCATTGCTTTGATATGAATTCAAAATAATACTTCAGCCAGCTAAAGTCTGTGGATTTTTTTTTAAAGCAAGTGTCTGTACACATACACTGTGGTTGTATTTAAATAGATCCATAAATTTTTAAATATGACATTGTTTGGGAAACTTCATCTGTCTTATTCAGCTTATAAAAGACTGAACAAATGCTTAGATGCTCAGAGTAGTTAATCACCTCTTCATGTTTACCATGATCTATGGTTTGTTATGCCCCAGACTTTTCCCATCCCTTTGAGGTAGGATCTTAGTTATTTTATCCTTAAAATGTGGCCATATTTCAAATTAATAGTTTTGGCTGGCATTTGAAGTGCTTTGAAGGAACTATGAAGATGGAAGGTGCAAACTGCTATTGCTAAAATTAAAATCTGCTTTCTCTAGAAAGAAAATCTGCCAGAGTTAATATTTAATGCAGTGGACTATCAGTAATTTATTCCAGAAACACATATGCACCACAAAACCCATGCAATAGAAATCTTCAGGTGTTGAAGTCTGTGGAATTTGTCCTATATAAATCTTTGCTTTTTAAAAGAACCAACAGATTCATCATTAATATTTGGATGGTGTACAGAACATTCTCTCCCCCTTTCCATCTGTCTGTGAAGGTTATCTTTTTCCTTCATTTTATTTTTCCCTTTCAGAGCACCAAAATTGCTAAGTAATCCTGGAGAGAGGAACTGTATTTATAGCCCCTCAGTTAGCTCACTGAGAGAAACATTAATGCAAATTGCTTTGTGCTTTTAAAGAATGTTGCAATCATGTGATGCCTTTCTCAGGCATGAAGGATAAGGTATATCAAATTTAGAGGCTCCTGATAGAGGTATATCCTCTCAAACAAAAACATTTGCTGTTACGAAATGAGAAGTGTGCAATAAGGATCAAAAAGTGAGTGATTTATTTGAGCTAATAAGCTTGAATTTTGGGGAGAATCTAATAAAACCTGTTAGACTATCCCCAACTCCTGACAATCACATCATTTCTGTAAAGTCTATGCTGCTATTTGTTAACATGGTTGCTATGGCAACTGAAAACCTTCATATCCTGAAGGTAAAATCACAAGTGCAGTGAATCTGGAAATGCAAGAACTGACTTTACACATTCACAAATGCGTCCTTTGTCTCTTACTCCTCTTTTCACAATAGAAAATAACTAAAGCTTTCCTCTTAATTTTCTACTTTGTTCTGGCCCTGGGAAGGGTAACTGGGAGTACCAAGTGGTAAAATGCGAAACCCACTGTGGGACTGAGAGACAACTATCTGCTGGACTGCCATTGATTTCAGCAGATGGTATCAGGTCTCAAAAGAGTCTAATTGGCTTATCATAGCCAATGTACCTGTAACAAGCATTTAAATAAAGCCTGCAAATACATGTTAGCTTGATGACTTGATTTTGTTACTTGTGCTTTTAAAGAAAAATACAAGCAAGACAGTATAACTCCATTTGAAAGAACTGCATTTGGGCCCCTGAGAGCCTGCAATTCTTTGCTGGAGCCCTGGTACAAATCACTGAATCCTGCAGGCTGGTACAGCCTGTGTGTTTGCATGGGAAACTCCACACTGTCCCTACTATAGGACTTGTAAGGAAGATCAGCTCATGTTTCTAAAGCATTGTCATGATCTGTGCAATATTAATAGAATCATACAGTGCAGTTTATGGAAAGGTATAGAATTCAGGAAATTATCATTTTGTGGGAGGTAGTATAGTCTTGTTAATGAGCTGTATCTATAAGTTTTCATGAGCACGAGGACTTTTCCCTGTTTCTTGCCACAGGATTTATCAATTAAGTCCTTTGCTGTCGGTAGGGTTTGCTGAGTGTCTAACTTCTATTGCAAGGCTGCTATATAAGTATCCAGTGATCAGAAAAATTACTAAAACTGTCTGCGGTTATTTTTTTTTTATTTTTCCTTGTTGTGTTTTTGCTTGCTTTTCTTTTTTAATCCATTTTCTTATGGTCCCCTAGATGCTAGATGAAGCCATTCCATCTGTGTGTGAAACAGCAGGGACTTCATAGCTTATCAGTGCTTGTCAGTGTTCGTGCTGGACCTTCCATTCACTATAATTTCCCAGAAGGTAATACTGGAAAACTTTTCATACATCTGCTTAGTTAACCTGGTTAGCAAAGCCTGCTTTAGCTGTAAAAATAAGTCTTCATTTGTGTGTTGTGCAATTTTCAAAAGTCTATTGAAAAGACTATTTTCAAAAGTCTTCATTGTCTTGGTTTGAAACTGCTTTTTTCTACTTCAGGATCTCCAGAATGTGTGTGTCTTCATTGGGCAGCTTAACTTGAAACCAGTAACACAAACTAAAATATCAGAGAAGCAAATAATTTATCTTTGGCATTTAATATGCTATCTAGGACAGAGTAGTAAACATTAAAACACAAACAAAAAACCCTCCCAAAATTGGTCAGTTGTTTGGGGTTTTTTTACAAACTTACAAACACAAGAGGATAAAACTCAGCTGCTGAAAGACTATGCATAGGCTTATGCATACCATATACAGAAAATTATTCTGGATATAAAACCAGAATGAAAAGAATTTATTCACTGTAAAGTTATTGTAAGATTTGAAGTACAGACACCTTCAAATTAATCTGGGCACAAAGATGCTGCATTAGATGACAAAAGGAAATTCTCCTGTGGAGAATGAGTGACTTTCAGAGGTTGACTGGATTTGTGTAGTTACTGTTCACATACTGCTAACAGGGGCACAGAAGCTGCTTTTGTTGATTTACACAATGAGATTATAGAAGAGTGGAGAATATAGAAAGGGAGCAGACCCAGGAACCCACAGAGTATTATTTGTAGTGCATGCTACTGAAACAGAACTGCCTACAAAACCTTATTCAGCTCCACAGTTCCTTGTAGGGTTAGGCACAGGTTAACACATATTTTCTAACATTTGGTGGCTGCTTGTGGGATAGGGTTGTTTGTGACTCTCCAGAATACAGTCAGTGGGCTATGTGACACCTAATATTCTGATTTCTGTCATTCTTGGATTTTGTGTTGTCTCAGTTTACAAGCTGCTTTAGGTCTGAGCTTTGCAGTTGTTGTCATGTTAGAAAGTTACGAAAATAGGAGCAAGTAGCTGCCCTGTTCTTAAACTGCTTCTTGTATTAAACCTTGAGGTTTGAGGTTAAAAACTTTTGTAGATCCACTTTTTGGAAAGAAACAGGTATTCCAAAAAGTTTCTCTGAACTATTTGTTTATAGGGAGAGCAAGCAGCCTTAAGAAACCAATAAACTGACACCCTGTGTCTTCAAATTAATAAGCAACTAGAGTTTGATTAAAATTGATATTGGATTCAGTAAGTCAGGGAGTTCTTACCTAGCACAATCTATAAAATTAATCAGCCACAAAATACCACATACAGATTGGCAAGCTCTTCATCCAAGAAGTTTTAGAAAATAAGTACAACTGGCACTTCAGATCCCCAGCACGTATGAGAACAATATGCTTCACAGCACTTTGTGACAAACCAGCATGCATTTTAGCAATTGGTTACTCATTAAGACAGCCACATGTGCAATAATGCACATACATCTAGTGCTATTCCTGCCATGCTGCTTCATTGTATGGATTGTTTATGGCATCCATTGTCACTTGGTGTCCCCTTTGTAAGTAATTGCTTGTTTCTGGTTTCACATATGCTGCTTGGAGCACAGCAGGGTATAAACCTGCACAGGAAGTTTGCTGTGATAGCTTAAAGACATCAGTATTGCAAGTGCCCATTGTATCATGCCTGGAGAACACTAAGGGAAAGAATGTGATTATTCTTTTGGATCTTTGTTTTGTAAAACCACAAGAGCTATGGCAGGACAGGCTAGAGGAGTTCCTCTGTAACTTTGCATCCTAGTAGAGACCTGGCTGGGATCTAAGTTCCTAGTCAGTGATCATATGACAAGAAAGCCAGGACAGGCTAGAGGAGTTCCTCTGTATCTTTGCATCCTAGTAGAGACCTGTCTGGGATCTAAGTTCCTAGTCAGTGAACATATGACAAGAAAGTATGTGTTTCTCTAGGTACAAAACCCCAGACCTCTTCTAAGCACTGTTAGGTATCTCATTAGTGCTTTCCACACTGCTGTTCATTAATCTTCTTCTGAGATGCTGTACAAGCTCTGCAGAATAAGGGAGTCATACTCCTTGCAATTTACAGTTCCATGTAAACAGTCCTCACAACAGTATTAAAAATCTCTGTCCTAGGTTGCTCCAGGCCAGTAGCCCAGGAGCTTATTTCCCAACCTCTAACTTATTAACCATTACCTAGGATCAATGTTTGATGGCTGGGGAAAGGCAATTTATAGACTTTTATACAGGATAGGGCTTTATTTTGCCATACTGTGATGCTGAAGGAATTGGCCAAATTTTTTGTCCAAGTCTTTGATAGGTTCAGGCTGGATCATTTGATGCTCAGCTTCTGCAGTAACTATGTCTGCAAACCAGCAAAATCCTACGTTGCCCTAATTGGCCTACTCCCCAGGTACACTGGGAAATTCTGACCCAGAATTGTCAAAGTCTGGTTTATAACCTCCTTGGCAGTTTCCAATATCCTTACACATTGCTGCAATCCACAAAAGGACTTTCCTGGACTTTTTGTGCAGCAGGTGCTTCTCTGGACATCCTTCTTAATTGTTGCCTCTGCTGCTGGCAGTCAGCAGGATCTCCCTGCTCCTGCACCCAGCCCTCTGGAGAGGAACCACAGGGGATGTGACCTCAGTGACACTGAACAGTGGGCTGAGTAGGTATTCAATTTCCTGCAGTTCAGAATGATACTTGCTGTTGGTCAAACAAGTATTTTGATATGCTAAAGTATTTTGCAATAGTCCTGCAATACTGAGAAGGTAGCAATGGGCATTGTTTTTGGTGTAGCCTTCTTTTTCATTGCTCCTGTCTAGTTGTTTTGCTGAAGTGATTAATACAAGGTCAGTTTGTTCATTACTGGAAAGCAATTTCTGTCTCCCCAGAGTTTAATTTCTAAGCCTCAGAGATACTGCATTGTAAGACAATAGATGGTTAGAATTGATTTTAGAAAGTTATTGTTCAAGATCATTGTTCAATATGTTCCAAGGTTGTTACATCATACTTTTTTTCGTAATTACAATATCCACTAACTTATTTAGGATGTTTGGCTCTGGTTTTGTGTGTTGTTCGTTCTGTTTTTTCTCTTGCAGGTCCTCTCCCTAACAGAAGCAATTTCATCAAACAATTTAATTGAGAAATCAATTATAGTAGATAACCAAGTCTTATACTGAATGTCATTTAAGTGTAGAGCGTAATAATTTGTTGAAATAGTGCTGCATGTCTTGACTTGAAATAGTTTGTCTCTCATAGTTTATGTTTCAGGTGTGTTTGGGCTTCAAATGAGTCGTAGCAGTGTTGGCAGGGGGAAGGAGCACTGTGCAAGTTTGTGGTCCACACTTGGTGACTTCCAGCAAGATATATCATTACTCTCAAGAATTCGTGATTAAAAATTACTCCTCTTTTCAGTTTGGTCAGCAGAACATTGAATCTAATTTTAGACCTCTGCTGACCTAATTTTAGGAAACTGAGTTCCTGTGGGTCCTGTATTGCTCCCTAGCCTATTTTCTGTGAGTCCCTCTTACAAGAGAATATGAGACTTGCCTCGAAGTCAAAAAAACTTAACTAAAGGCAACACTTACAGCTATTTTCATGTAGGCTCTTATTGTTTGCATGAGCTGTATGCTGCTGTAACCTTTCTTTTAAGGTTTTGTTTAGGTCATGGTTATTGTGATTTACTGGTACTTGTGGACACAGTACAGGATGGAGCACAAAGGGAAATCAAATTATCTTAATTCCTTTCAATCAAATATGTTTCTCAACCAAGCTTATTTTGAATGCTAGTATTCAAGTCTGTTTGAGATCTCACTGAGATTTGCAAATCTCATTATGATGTGAAAGTTTAGGTCTATAAATAATAAATTAAATGTACCATAGCTAACCAAACAGTTTCTAGGATGGGCAAGTGGTTTCACTCACTTAAATCCTTATTTATTGCACAAGCATTTATACAACTGGAGGGAAGGGGGAAGGGTTAACTTCAATCATTTCTATTGGATCAGAGACAATCTCCTCCTTTAAAACAGTGATGATTCTTACAGAAATAGCTGGAGAACAGAGTGATCTAAAAGAAAGTGCTCCTTTCAGGGATGCTAAGCACACTGTGCCTGCTTGCCTTTGACACAGCAAAATACCATTGTTCAGCTCTTGCTTACACACTTTTCCTGTTTTAATGTACCTGAGTTGTCAATGTTGAATAGTATCCATTGTCTGTGATAAGCTGTGAATAGGGGATGATGAAGTAGAGGGTTCCTGGAAAGGAGCAGAATTAATCTTCAGAATTCCCCATCCCTTATAAAAGGCCTTCTGACAATTTGAAAACTGACAAGCATGAGTGCTGTTAAAATTCATGCGGCTTGGAAAAAAAGCCCTGTTGGATTGTCCTTTTAAGCACATTTTTAGGCTGGAAGCTTTTATGCTGGTTACAAATATATTGATTTTTAAAAAGAAATTATTGACCTTTAAAACCCTGGAGTCAGCTGCTCTCTGGCTGATTGGAGACATTCAGTTATTTATATGCACAGAGGCCTAGGTAAGAGCTGGCAGTTTGGAGTCAGACCCTAAGCAGTGATCAGAAGTGAGGTGTGGGTGATGAAAGCACTGTATTTACATGAAATATAATTACATAAGACCACTTACAGGACATCAATCTCCATTCCTGAGTGGAGACCTTAAACTGAATTTTATCACTGCTTCCACTCCCTCTCTGGGACAATTCTCTTACTGTCTGCAATTTGAAAAAGTTTATTCTTCTCTTCTGTGCCTGTCCCACATGTGCTGTTATGGCAGTAATAATAGTTGAGTAATATTAGGCCCCACCCTATAAGCAGCTTAGTACTCACAGACATTTGTGTAATTGTTGGTTTCTAATGAGGGCTGAATCTATATGCCACCTGTTGTCATATTTACCAAAGAACAACTGGGCTATTTTTGCTATGCCTTGTTGTATTTTCATTTTCACCTCAGAAAATAAATCTTTTCTAAAGAACAGGCAGAGGAACAATTTTCTGGCTGTCCTAACTTATCAAGAAGCACTATATGAGTGGGATATTGGTCGCTGTGTGTTAACAGTACAGCTCTAAGGATAAAAACAATTCTGTTGGTTAGCAACTACAGATTGATGATAGGTTAAATAACGCATATTGGGTTGCTTTTCTGTTGATTTTTGTTCTAGTTTTCTATACTTAAAATGCTCACTTAATATCACAGAATGTTTCATCTCCAGCAGTTTAACTGTCATAGAAGGCTTGGCTCTGGCAATCTAAGATGTTCAGTGAAAAGAGGTTGTAATGACTTAGCATGGCTTTGAGTCACAACAGGTGAAAACCAAATCCCCACTTGGTTCTACAGCTTTCAATTTTGATACTAGTGATATATGAGTACCCACATTTCTTCCCATCAATATTTCTTTCTTCACCAGACTACAGATCTCTACAATTTCATTATTCTTAAGATGTCTGTGCCATGTTCTTTGTATTTCAGTGATTGTTCCTATGCCTTTTCTGTCTTTTGTGCATCACAAAATCTGCTGTCCCATACCCCCACCATCTTCAAGACTGATCCTTCTGGTTGGACACCCTTGTGTATTGGCATTGGGAGACTACAATGCAGTGTAGTTTCTACTGTCTTGACAATTTATGGATACTGAACTGTCCAACAGAAGGACCAGAATTCATGAGCCCTATCCCACTGCCACAGGGAAAATCCATTTGTCCTACAGCACTTCACAATGTGATTCACAGGGCTACGAAAGAGGTATGAATTGATTTTGTAATGTACAATAAACTAATGTCACAGTGGCAACCTTTTTTTTTGCTATGGTATCTGTTCTCTAACAGCATCAGCCCCTGCCCTTCTGCTCCCCCCAGCAGGCATTTCCATTGCACAGGGACTATGAGCTGAAGGTGCAGATGCCTTGTCAGAGGGTTTGGATCTAAAGACATGTTTTAGTTCCTGCCCACAGTATGGACCATAGCACAGCCCTGTCTTTGAGGGAGTTATGTCACCTTTATATTTTATTTGCTACTTTATTTCATTACATTTGTGTCCAGTTCTGGGCCTCTCACTTCAAGAAAGACATTGAGATGCTGGAGCATGTCCAGAGAAGGACAACAAAGCTGATGAAGCATCTAGAGAGTAAGTCATATGAGGATCAGCTGAGGGAGCTGTTAGTGTTTACCCTGGAGAATAGGAGGCTCAGGGGAGACCTTTATCACTCACTATAACTACCTGACAGGAGCTTGTAGCAAGGTGGAGGTTAGCTTCTTCTCCCAGGCAACTAGCGATAGCACAAGAGGAAATGGTCTCAAGTTGTACCAGGGGAGGTTCAGATTGGACATCAGGAAGAATTTCCTCACCAAAAGGGTGGTCAGGCATTAGAAGGGTTGCCCAGGGAAGTGATGGAGTTACCATCCCTGGATGTGTTCAAGATACGACTGGACATGATGCTTAGTGCTATGGTTTATTTGATTGGGCAGTGTTCAGTCAAAGGTTGGACTCAATGATCTTGGAGGTCTTTTCCAACCTTAAGGATTCCATGATTCTACAATTTATATTTGGCTTTTATTGTCTTTTGTATTAATTTGTATCTTAATCTTTATTTCTTTACTGTTTCTTCCTTATATCCATTTTAAGTGTGGAAAATGTTGAGAGTAAAGGAGGGAGCAAATACTTTTCCTTTTTTTCCCTTCCCTCATTTCCTTCTTTCATTTTCCAGTGAGCTCTATTGCTCCTTTTCTCTCTTGTTGTGTCCATTTTATTCATTAGCAGAAGCAATGCTGCAAGCAGGTTTTTCAGGCAGCTATAGGGACTGCAGAGAATGACTAAGGAAACAGGAGTTTTCTCTGTCTGTAAATCCTACTATAATACTGCACAATGTTGTCTCACCTTGTCCCGTTCCTTCCTACTGCATAAATGTCATCCTTTCATTCTTTAAATTTCTTTAAGGTATATATGCATTTGACTCCAGAGAAATTTATACATTCCCCTTGCAAGAAATTGCACAAAGAGAGTTAACATTTACATTTGCCTTCCAAAGTGCAGCACTAATAAGCTTTTGATTAATGTTAAACATAGCAGTTATTCCTCTTTCCCCATTATGTTATCCAGGAAAATATGCTGAGAAAACTGTACATTATTCAGGCATGAAACCCCAAAAATTAGTAGCTGTTACAATTCTCCTGAGACTTCTGAAATGATAAGTTTATGGGTTTTTTTAATAGCAAGTGGTAGAAGTGCCTATCATCTGTGCTGAATTCTAGTTCACATCCTCTAATCACTTCCCCTTTCTTTTAAAGTTTTTCTTAGCTTTCTGTGAGCAATGTGTTTGCAGATTAAATTGCCATGCTTAGACAGGATGAACCTGTTGCAAGGAAGGGGGCTCTAGGTTAGCTGGTTTGAGCAGACAGGAATGATTCCACTCTGTTGTGATCAGCAGTTGTAAGGTCCTTCACTTGAAGCCTGTACTGTCATTTTTGAGGTCTGAAACTATTTTTATAATAATGGAGTTATCTATGCACGATACTAGGCTTGGCAGAGGTAAAATTGGATTAAATGACAGGGTTACTGTGGTATGCTGAAAGTCACACTCAGTTACTTAGTTCTCCCATTAAATATTTATGGATCTTTATGTTAGAGGCATTTGTGGGGGTTCTGGTGGTCTGTGGTTTGGGTTTTTTTGTTTGGGGTTTTTTTATATTTTTTTTGATTGGTTGGTTGGTTTGGGTTTTTTTCTCCATCAAATATCAAACTTCATTGCAAGCACAAGTATCCAACTTAATTATTTTCAGCTCCTGAGGTTTCCAACCCATTAAACAGCAGAAAGGCTCAGTAATTGTTTTGTTTTATTACTAATACTGAAAGTGTAATAATACGAGTGGCTACAGAGGGCAGTGAGCAACACAATGAGAAAAATGTAAAGGCACAAATAGCATCGTTAAAGCTTTTTCACAAAAGATAAACATCACTGTTGGGTTAATATTTTAGATCACACATAACAGGTTTAATTAACTCTTTCTTCCATTTCCCTGGTGAAGAAACTAGCTATAGCAATATTTGACTTAGAAGTGTAAGGCTTTCTGTATTATTGCCTTTCCTTTTAAATCAGTTACCAGCTATAATGAAGTTAACAACTGTAATGTAGTAGATGCTTTCTGCAGCTCCTGGTAACATAGAGACTGTATGTTTTAAGTTCTGTCCTGGCCTAGTTCTGTTCTGCTCTGACCTCCAAGAGCAGTAAATGGGATACACACCATTCTTGGAGTCTCCTGGCAGGATATGGCATTGCTCTGCTGCACATCATCAGAATGGTGTCCCGAGGAAAGAAGCCTGAACTGTGTCCTAGCATGACAAGGTCCTATGTGTTTCATGACCTGAACCATGTCCCGGAGTTTTATGGGATAATTTCTAGTTTACTATATATTCAGCATATTAGACATGATATAGTAATGATTATAATGTTGTGAGGATGTGGTTGTAAGCGAGGCAGAGTTTGTAGATGTTTCGGAACTGAAGGCTACGCTGCTCAAAGATTCTATGTTCTTTTCTATTTACAGGAGGAAGCTTACTGGAATTTATTATTTCTGTCTATGGCCTTGCCTCAGATATGATCACATGTGATTTGTGAAGCTGCAGCTGTATTTCTGTTTTGAGGGTGTGTTTTGCTTCTTTAGCATCCAGAACTGTTATGGTGTCATACATGTGCATGCATGTAAACACAAAATCCAGAACTGTTATGGTGTCATACATGCACATGTATGTAAACACAATAGACAGTTTCATATGATTTTTGAGTGTTTTATCTTTTTTAATTTCATGACAGAACTTGTAATGTTTAGGACCCAGAAAAAAGCTTGAATCTTTTCATCATAAAAGATGGAAAGAAGTCTGTAACAGAGAGTTACGTGTATCATTTTCTGTTACCATCACCCACTTGGTTTGTGCTCTTGTACGTATTGCTACATTGATCTTGTCCCATAAGACTCCAGTATCTCTACAGCATGCAAATTCATCATTTGCTATATGGTTTCAAGTACTGTGTGGCTACAGGCTCCAAACTTCCTTGTAAATCAACAATCTCAGTAATTTTGTTAGTAAAAGTTGCTTCTGGATGGCTTCATTGCTTCACTGTGTGCATGTAGTCTAGCTGGACTTCATCAAAGC